>NW_024070200.1:5767280-5987587 GCF_014754425.2 Oryx dammah | reverse complement strand
TGGATGGATGGATGGATGGATGGATAGATGGATGGATGGGTGGGTGGTGGATGGATGGATGGATGGGTGGATGGATGGGTGGATGGTGGATGGATGGATGGGTGGATGGTGGATGGATGGATGGATGGATGGATGGATGGGTGGATGGATAGATGGATGGAAGGATGGATGGATGGATGGATGGATAGATGGATGGATGGGTGGATGGATGGGTGGATGGATGGATGGGTGGATGGATGGATGGGTGGCTGGATGGGTGGCTGGATGGGTGGATGGATGGGTGGATGGATGGATGGGTGGATGGATGGATGGGTGGATGGATGCCCTTTTTAATCCCAGAGCTTGTTCTCTAGCAGATGCAGGCACTGAGTCAGCCACATGGATGCTCTGTGCTGACCCACAGTTAAGGAGGCACCACCCCCAACCCAGTCACCCTTGAGCAAATCTATGGGAAGCTATGAACCTTCTTTTTTGTAAAATGGAGCTGGAGCTGTTGGTGTCTATTTTAACCAGGTAGCTCTATGGATTCAATGAGATGCCTTGGTTGTTGGTAAAAGTGCCTGATGCCTGACTGCACCTGCCATGCAGTAACGACTGCCTATATTCTTTCTTTTACCATAGATCACTAGAATTTCAGGCAGAGAAGTGAGCACTTGTTAGAGAGGTCAACGTCCCCTTTCTTTCAGGGACACATGGCATTGACCAGAGATGCCTTCGGGAGGGACTTAGGTGTGGCACAGAAGCGGGTATTCTGGGTGGGGGCTGGCAAGGGGCGGAGAGTGAGGAGCCATGGGTCAAGGCAGCAGTGCTGTGTCACTCACTCATGCCATCGTAGGGGCGGTGGTCCAGGGGGATTGTGGAAGGCCCAGGCCACCTTCTGCAACTAGGGGGAAGTCAAGTTGAAGAGGGAGAGGATCACACTTCAGGAAGGAGGTTGACAGCTCAGTCGTAGAGAACTGTGACTCCCACAATAAGGAATTGAAGTTCTCTTGTTAGCAAAGGGAGCCATGAGGATTTTTGGCCAGAAAACTATACTAATAAAAACCAGCTTAGAAAGATAGACTTCACAGTGGTTTGATCAAAAGATTTGACCTAGGAGAAACCTGGAGAGACAAGAGGGGGAGAGTGTGGGATTCCAGGTAAGAGATGAAAACAGCACAGAAGTCATGGATGGAAAAGTGACTATGGACATGGATCTAATAGGACAGAGTGCGGGGCCATGGGGAAGGCACCAAGGAGGCCAGGCCAGGGCACAAGAGCCAACAGGGTCTACAGAGGAGTCACCAGCTGACGAGCCCAGGTCAGGGAATTGGGAGCCATGGCTGGGACACCCCAGAGCAGGGTTCTCACTAGCAGTGGAAGTTCAGGACAATAGTCCCCCACGGAGATCAAGGCTGGAGGTAGTGGGGTGCTACCTATGACCCAGAGTAGGAAGGTGACATCATCAGGGGAAGAGTCAGGACAGCCCAGGGTTGACGGGGAGAGAGCCTGCAGGGAGCCGCCAGGCCACACTTAATCCCGAGTTCCTTCAGCCTCCAAAAAAAAGATCTTTGTTGTTGTCGCTAAGTCTGTAAGTCCTATCTGACTCTTTGCAACTCTGTGGACTGCAGCAGGCCAGGCTTCTCTGGCCTCCACTCTCTCTCTGAGTTTGCTCAAATTCATGTCCATTGAGTCAGTGGACATGCCCATCTCATCCTTTATCTTCCTTAAATATGGCTTGTGTGTAGGTGTGTGTTTTATTTCTGAGACCCACTATAGCTCCAATACACCAGCCACCTGATGCAAAGAGCTGACTCACTGGAAAAGATCCTGATGTGGGGAAAGATGGAAGGCAGGAGGAGAAGGGTTCAACAGAGGATGAAGTGGTTGGATGGCATCATCAACTCAATGGACGTGAGGCTGAGTGAACTCTGGGAGATGGTGAAGAACAGGGAAGACTGATACCCTGCAGTCCCCGGGATCTCAACGAGGTTAGACACAACTTAGCGACTGAACAGCTAGAGGCCTTGTGGTCTGATTAGAAACAAAAGGGAAATCTTTGGTTTCCCTCCTATCAGAGCTTCTCAACCTCAGCAGTATTGATGGTTTGAACCAGATCTTTGTTTGGGGGTTGGGAGTATGCTTAGAGGATGATAAGCAGCCTCCTTGCCTCTACCTACTAGGTGCCAGGAAGGCCCACTCCCCATGATGGTGACAACAAAAATGCCTCCAGACAGTGCTAAATGTCCCCTGGGGGTGGTGAGGGGCAAATCCACCCCCAGCTGAAAACCACTGTCCTCCGTAAAGGGAAGTTTTCAAATTCAAGCCTTCAAGTTTCTCATCTAATACTCATAAGATTTTTAAGAAGTAATAGTAACAACAAGGAGGGCTTTGCAGTCAGACCCCAGGGCAAATCTGTGCACCCCACCCCCCTCCGCTGGCTCTCCAGCCATGAGGCCATAGGTAAGTGGCTACAGCTGTGACCAGCCTCGAGGTGTTCCTGTCCACAGAATAGAAGGGGGAGTGAGCAAAAGACCCCTGAGACAGGGCTCCCACGCACAGCTAGCCAGGAAGCTACAAGGCTTTCCCCAGGTGAGTCAGGACCTCTGCACCACTACCATTTTCTGGCTGGAGTCCCTGTGATTCAGCTGGAAGGGTTGCTGCCACTTACAAAGGAGGGTGGACCCAGTAAAGTGAGAGCTCGGACCTGCCCAAGATGCTGAGAGCTGCCCTGAGCCCTGCCTGGCTGACAGAGCTCTCACTTTCTAGAAATCTCTTCCTCCCCAGCCATGACTGCATCAGGAGGTTTCAGAGGACTCAGGGCCCTTGGTATTTCCTGGTTGTGCTTGACTAGTGGTGGCCGGCATGGAGTGAGCTTCCAGGCCACTGCATGGAGCTCAACTGTCTCATGAGACCTCAGGAGGGTGGCTACTCCAGTCCTTCTTGGGAAACTGCTTGCCCAAGTCCCTCTCATCCACCATGGGCAGATACTTATCAGCTGGGCGGGAGTGGGTGTGGGCAGGAAGGATCCATCCCATCATAGGATTACAACACTGGGAGGCGCCTGAGAAATCACCGTCCACTATGCCCAGGCCCCAGCCCAGCCGAGATCAGCAGCCACATGGACAGCTCTTGTCCTGCCGGCTGGCAGAGACCAAGAGCAAGCAGCACCTGGAGAGGCAGCATCGGTCCCCTGAGAGCACTGCCAGTAAGAGGTTGCACTGAGCTCCTCCCAACTTCAAAGCAGAAGCCAGCACACCCTTCCAGCTGACTTTACCAGGGGCTTGGTTGGGAGCCATCCCCCTGAGCTCGCTTAGACCCCTTGGCGAAAGCCTTTTTAACTAAGAGCCCAACCATGTAATCCCACCTGGCATCCGAACCTACATCCACTGGATAACGCACATGGGAAACAGGCCATCATGTAGCCCAGCCAATGGGTCCTTCAAGACAGGAGAATGCGTTACAGTCACTAAAAATCATTAGGGCTCTGAGGTGAGATCAGCAGGATAAACACACTCGGAGGAGCTGGTTCTGCCTTTTCTTGCAGCTTCTCTCACTCATTCAACTGCAGCACCCAGACAATCAGACTCCCCCAAGAACCTGCCGCAGGGCTCCCGGTGGCTGCCCGCTCAGCCACGGTGCATTCTTGAAAAGCACGTCAAGAATTCAGTTAGTTTTCAGAGATCTTTTACAAATGGGCAAGGTGAAAAGACTCCCTCCAAAGAAAATATAATAAAGTGTTATTTTCTTGGGCTCCAAAATCACTGCAGATGGTAATTACAGCCACAAAATTAAAAGACATTAGCTCCTTGGAAGAAAAGTTATGACAAACCTAGACAGCGTATTCAAAAGCAGAGACATTACTTTGCCAACAAAGGTGCTTATAGTCAAAGCTATGGATTTTCCAGTAGTCATGTAGGGATGTGAGAGTTGGACCATAAAGAAGGCTGAGCACCAAAGAAATGATGCTTTCAAACTATGGTGCAAGAAAAAATTCTTGAGAGTCCCTTGGACAGCAAGGAGATCAAACCAATCAATCCTAAAGGAAATCAACCCTAAATATTCATTGGAAGGACTGATGCTAAAGCTGAAGCTCCCATACTTTGGCTACCTGATGTATAGACCCGACTCATTGGAAAAGACCCTGATGCTGGGAGAGATTGAAGGCAGGAGGAGAAGGGGACAACAGAGGATGGTGATAGAGAGCATTACTGACTCAATGAACATGAATTTGAGCAAACTCCAGGAGATAGTGAAAGACAGGGAAGCCTGGCGTGCTGCAGTTCATGGGGTCACAAAGAGTCAGACACAACTCAGAAAATGAACAACAACCCCCAAAGAAATGTCCTTGGATCAGTTTCCTCTGTCCCACCCATCCCTTTTGGCTCAGCTGGTAAAGAATCTGCCTGCAGTGAGGGAGACCTGGGTTCAATCCCTGGGTTAGAAAGATCCCTTGGAGAAGGGAAAGGCTACCCACTCCTGTATTCTGGCCTGGAGAATTCTATGAACTGTATAGTCTACGGCATCGCAAAGAGTCAGACACAACCGAGTGCCCTTCACTTCACTCACCCATTACACCCAGAGGCAGAAAGAGAGATGCATTGTTATACAGGATAAATCATTCTGGACTGTATCTTCTAATCCACTGTCCCCACCCACAAGAGACCAGCAGTCTCTGTAGGGCAGGGACCACATCTTAGTACTAAATGAAAGTTGCTCAGTCGTGTCTGCCAGTGGTTCCATGCGCCAGATATTCTACACGCATTATCTGTGATCCTCACAAACTACCTGCAAGGGGAACATTATTACCTGATTATCCAGATGAGGACCCCGAGGCTCACAGAGTTGAAATGTCTCACCTGAGGTCACGGTTAGTAGATTGCAGGGACCGATCATATTGGAGTTTGCCCTTTCCCACAGCCCCACCCCCTCCCCACTCTTTTCGGCATCCCTGGGGAGCAGCACCAACCTCACCCATAGTAGGTATTGGCCACTTGTTTGCAGAAGAAGTGAATGAGTGAGTCAACAAAATAAATTTGAAAACTTCAATTACTTAATTTGCATTTTCCAAGCTAAGTACATCAGTGTGGCTGTGAGGAAGAAAACAGACTGTTGATTAAATAGTCTCCTGGATTTTTGAACTCAGTGAAATCAATCTCTAAATAATTTTGTGACTTTTGGCCTCTTCTTAGCACAACAAAAACATTTTAATTGAAGTTTATTCCTAAGCCAACTTTTCTTTCTTAAGATCTGGGGAACTAAGGTTCACTGAGTGTCTACAATGGATACACACGCCACGGTCAGCACACTCACTCTTCCCAACAACCCTGCAAATAGGCACCAGTACCAGGTTCCAGAGGAAGAGATTGAGGTTCAGAGTGGTTATGTGACTTGCCTGGGGACACACAGCTGGGTGAAAACAGGAAGGTGAAAGGCCAAGACTATATGAGTCCACACCCGAGTCTCCCACATTGCAGGCAGACGCTTTAACCTCTCAGCCACCAGGGAAGCCCCATGAGTTCACACACTGCCTCCAAACACCTTTTGGCCCCAATCAACCCTCCTCTCTTCACATGGCAATCCGCAAGCTGGCCTATTTTTCCAGAATCATCGTTTATCCATTAGGCCTTCTAAATATGTGCTCATCAAATGGCAACCCACTCCAGTGTTCTTGCCTGGAGAATCCCATGGACAGAGGAGCCTGGCAGGCTATAGTCCATGGGGTTGCAAGAGTCGCACATGACTTAGTAACTAAACCACCACCACCAGGAATTAGAGAAGTAAAGACACACAAACAAAATAAATAAAGAGAAAGAATCCAGACCCTTCCCTAGCAGTCCAGTGACTGAGATGTGGCCTTTCAACAGTGGGTGCGGATTCGATCCCTGGTCAGGGAGCTAAGATGCCATGTGCCTGGTGGCCAAAAGTTCAAAACATGAAACAGAAGCAATATTGTAACAAATTCAGTAAAGATTTGTAAAATGGTCCACATCAAAAAAAAAAAAAACTTTAAAAGAGAAAAAGAACCCAAAAGTCGAAAAAGAAGCTGCTTATTTGCAGCATTCGTTAACGTTTAGTGTTTTCAAAAAAAGAAAGATCGTCTTTTGTGGTTTGAGTATTGACTCCTGAACGGCAGGTGGCGGGTGGAGAGGAGACCTCAACTTTTTCAGTTTGAGGGCCACAATATCCAGCCTTGTCTCTCCCAGCAAATGAGTCTTCACCCAGGAAATGTTTCCAGTGGAGGGAGGGCCAAGGACCAGTCAGTTCTGGAAGAAGGGTCTGTGCACAGAAGCTCAACCCTCCCCCACGCCCCCCTCCCTCGTCCAGGTGAGACCTACCACACCCCACACTCATTCCTGCCCCAGGACCTGCAAAGACAGGCAGGGGAGTCGGCCCCACAGAGCCCCACAGCCGGCCCGGGGCCTGTCAGGGCGCCCTTGGCAAGCGGCCATCCCAACAGCGCCTGCAACCTGGCTCCTCTCCTTGTGGGCACTAAGTCGCTGAGGGGAGCCCCCGCCCTGGAACCAGGCAGACAATCCCCTGTGTCTTGCCACCTTCCCACCCTGGCTGCCAAGAGCCGGCCCTGTCTTGGAGATGCTGAATAGGCCATTTGTTGTGAGATCAAAGGGCCACCTGCGGGAAGCACCCCACCGCCTGGAACAGGCCCAGGCCACGTCCTGGCCCAGGATGAGCTTTCCCCAAACGGCCCACCACGGCTGGGCAGCTCTCCGCCCCCAGCTCCTACTCACGGTTCCTTTCCTAAGGACACCTCCCCACCCTCCCCAAACGTCAGACTCTCACAGGTCTCCATGCCTCCCCGCGTGCCGTTTTCTGCAGCCAGAGGGGCTCAAGTCAGGCAGAATTCCTTCCCCTGCTCCTCGGGTGGCTCAGGGCTCCCAGAGGGCGAGAGAGCTCCCTTATCACTGCCAAAGCTCCCCACCAGGCTGCCCAGGGCAGTGGGCATCCCGGGGGGCCTGCCCTGGCCGCAGGGGTGCACAAAGACCCAGAGCCCCGGGCAGAGCCCTCTTGCCATTTTATCAAACTCTAGTGGACTGAACAAGGAGGGAAAAGACACCTCTACCTGGTAGTCTGAGAGAGAGACCCAGTGAAGAATGGATGAATGGACAATACAGTATATTAAAACACATACATGGAATTTAGAAAGAGGGGGATGACGACCCCATACTTGGGACAGCAGAAGAGACACAAATATAAAGAAAAGACTTTTGGACTCTATGGGAGAAGGCAAGGGTGAGATGATTTGAGAGATTAGCATTGAAACATGTATATTACCATATGTGAAATAGATCACCAGTCCAAGTTCAATGCATGAAACAGGGCACTCAAAGCCGGTGCTCTGGGACAACCCAGAGGGATGGGATGGGGGAGGGAGGTGGGAGAGGGGTTCAGGATGGGGGGCACATGTACACCCATGGCTGATTCATGTCAGTGTATGGCGAAAAACCACCACAATATTGTAAAGTAATTAGCCTTCAATTAAAGTAAATTAATTTTTTAAAATTTTAAAAATAAAGAACGGATGAATGGGCACCGCTCTGAAACAGGTGTGGAAATGAGCTAAGATGAAGCACTTCCCCTGAGCCCCAAGAGGACCAGCCCTGTTGCAGCCCTGTCTTAATCCCTGCATCTCTCACTAGGACCATGGCCCACGGACCGCTTCTGCTCCTACGCCTGCAGTCAGTCCACACCAAAACCACGTCGTCTTTCCAAAGTGCCGATGAGTCACCTCCCACATCCCCACTGAAAACACGCGTGAGGCCCTCACCGGTGCTTTGGAGATACAAACAGAACCTTCACCTCGGCTCACAAGCCTTGAAGCCAGGCTTTAAGGCTCTTACCTTTTGGGCATGGAGGTATTTGGCTTTTCCTACCTTTTTATTATTTTCTTCTTTCTCACTTTTCCCCAGAGACCCCCAAGATGCCTTTGAGCCTCTGCTAAAGCCAGAAGGTCATTTTCACCAGCTTCCCCAGCTCTTACTGCTGACGCTCTGATCAACGCCTGACGGCCTCACTGGAATGTAAGCTGCTACGTGCACACACCTGTTCAGTTAGTACATGCGCGTGAATGGCCACTCCATCTAGTAGATCGTCTCTGCAGAGTCGACTCTGGGAGATTTGACAAGGCTTCAGGGCCCTTGATCAGCCCCTCATCTGTTGGGGCTTTGGTTCACCTCTGAGCCATCCATCCCCTGGGGCAGAGAGAACAGTTTGTTCACCTGCCCCACCCTGAGCCCAGAGCCCACAAGCCCTGATGTTGCATTCCTGTGTACTGCCTGGAACCCCTGATCAGTGGAGCCAGCCCGAGCCCCAGGGACCTGCCCGGTCTGCCCCTTTTCATTTTCCACTGGCCCTGCCTCAGCCCTCCTGTCCCATCTTTTCTGAAATCTCAACTGAGTCGAAAGTGAACTGTGGCCAGCTGGGCGGCAGAGGAACGCAGACCTACTCTCCTACTTGGAAAAAGGTTTGTTTGCCTGTTGGCAGAGAGGATGTTCCGATTGGTCATTGTGTGCCCCACCCCACCTCTGGTGGCACCTCCAGCCTCAGCCTCCATCCTGCAGGATGGAGAAGAATGGCTTTAGGAGTGAGATACCACCTTTCAAATCAGATCGCCAAGGCCACCTGCTCCTGGAGTCCATCCGGGACCTTCTGGGTCCCCTGGGGAAAACCAGGCAGGCCTCTGGGCTCCCCCAGAACATCATTTACTCCTGCCCCTGTCGTGTGTGACTCTGTGCTTTTACAGTCTGATAACCCTGCATCCGTGCTTGTTCCTTCAGTCGGCACTGTGATTGCTGTCCTTTTATGTCCATCTGTTCACTTAACCAATACTTTGGCCACTTGATGTGAAGAACTGACTCATGAAAAGACCCTGATGCTGGAAAGATAGAAGGCGGGAGGAGAAGGGGACGACAGAGGATGAGATGGCTGGATGGCATCACTGACTCAATGGACATGACTTTGAGTAAACTCCGGGAGTTGGTGAGGGACAGGGAGGCCTGGCATGCTGCAGTCCATGGGGTTGAAGAGTTGGACATGACTGAGGGACTGAACTGAACTGATACAGTTAACCCGCCTGGCCTTTATTCCCCACCCAGCCCTGGCACTGTGGACGCAGAACTGAGTTAAATGTGTGTCCTCCATTGGCTGAAGCTCTAGTGGGGGGTCAGACAGTCAGCCCTCACCATGTGGCATGATCAGAGCACTAAGGGTGCTGGCACCGGCCTGTGACAGCAGAGTAACCACCACCCAGCCCAGGAGGACATGCAAGTCCAGAAAGAATTCTTAGAGGAAGTAACATCTGAGAGGGGTTTTCAAGGATGTGTAGGAGTCTGTGGCGCCATCAAGGAGGGAAAGTGCAGACCAGGATCAGGAAAAGTTGCCCAAGGACTCAGTAGTCTGGCTGACCACAAGCAGCCGGGGGCAGCCGTCATGTGAGGAGGCCCATAAAGCATGCTGAGAAATTTCTTCTTTTTCTTGTTTACCTTTCCGAGGCAAGAAAGAAGGGTCAGGCCAATGTGCTAGACGCAGAGGGTGTTCAGGAAACGGACGTGTGATGTCCGTTCAGTTGGTTTTCTCCCTTCTGCCCCTGATCCGCCATGAGATCCAAAGCTTCTGGTTGCTTGCCAAGGCCCAGATACTGCCGTGTATTAGTGTGGATCCCCACAGCAATGGACACACTCGTGACACGTAATAGACCAAGACACAGGTTTGATCCCTGAGTGGGGAAGATCCCCTGGAGAAGGAAGTGCGAACCCACTCCAGTATTCTTGCCTGGGAAATCCCATGGACAGAGGAGCCTGGTGAGCTACAGTCCTCAGGGTCACAAAAGAGTCAGACACAACTTAGCGACTAAACAATGACATCTGCTTTAACCAACAACTGCACGATACACTGGGCTTGGCTAAGTACCCGTGACCCTGGGTAGCTTCTACCTGCCCCAAGTCTGGTGATGTGCTAGGCACTCTTGCATGTGCTACTTACCTGATGCCATTTGTCACTGGCAACAACACTATGAGGTTAAGAGGCCACTTCTATTTTTCAGGTGAAGAAACTAACCATCAGAGGCAACTTGTAGGCTTGTCTGACTGTGTGATTCCAAACTTTCACATCAGTTCCCATTTCATAGGTTAGACAAACTGAGCTCACCTCCCTTGCCCTGGTAGAGAATAGTGAATTCAGGGGGAAAAAAAAATACATGAAGCATGGCTTTTTTGGCTTGGCAGAGTTCCCAGCTCAAGAAAGATGGGTACCCACGCATTTCATCACTCGTGGGTCTTTCACATCGAATCCTGCAGGGACCCAGTGGCCAAGCAACTCCTCCTCCAACCCTACATGCCCAGCCCAGCTCCAGCCACTCAGGCTTGCTGAAGCCAAGCAGCCTCTGCCAGCCTCTGTCTGCGAGGCCCTGGCCACCAGGGAGGGCTGGTGCCCACTCACTCACCCACTGTGTGGCCCTGCCTCGGGAAAGACGACCTCCTACCAAGCTGCCTGAAACCCATGAGGTGAAAATAAAGGCATCCAAGTCGGCCCCCACCCCACCCTTCCATCCCTGCCATGGATTTAAGAGGCCTCGGGGCTGAGACTTAGCCCTGACACAGGCCTGTCACCTGGCCTCTGTGTCCACTCTAGGGAAAGGGAGAAACCACACGGACCTTCCTGGACATCAAGAGAATGAAGAGAAATGACAGCAGCGTGGACCAGCCCAGCTGCAGCAGAGACTTCTGCTGTTGTGCAGCCACTAACTTCATGTCCAACTCTTTGGGACTGCAAGGACTGCAGCACACCAGGCTTCCCTGTCCTTCACTGTCTCCCGGACTTTGCTCAAACTCACGTCCATTGAGTCAGTGATGCCATCTAACATCTCATCCTTTGCTGCACCCTTCTCTTACCCTCAGTCTTTCCCACCATCAGGGTCTCTTCCAATGAGTCACCTCTCTGCATCAGGTGGCCAAAGTATTGGAGCTTCAACGTCAGCATCAGTCCTTCCAATAAATATTCAGGGTCAATTTCCTTTAGGATTGACTTGTTTGATCTCCTTGCTGTCCAAGATTCTTAAGACTCTTAACAGTCTTCTCCAGCACCACAGTTCGAAAGCATCACTTCTTCAACACTCTGCCTTCTTTATGGTCCTTACATTCGTTCATGACTACTAGATAACCTATAGCTTTGACTATACAGACCTTGGTCAGCAAAGTGATGTTTGCTTTCTCTAAAGATCTTAGAGACTCCGGGGGGCTCCTTAAAATGCATGCTCCCTGGCCGACGCCGCTCACCTGAGCCTGGGGCCCAGGGAGCTGTATTTCCAACAGATTTTGCAGGTGATTCTGGTGGTGAAACTAGGCAGTGAGATCACGGGCACAGGAGACCCCAACACCCCAAATGTTAGTTCCGGGAAATGTTGTTAGTCCCCCAAACTCCGGCCAGCCCTCCACCTATCTCTGATGGTGTCGCCAGGCCAGGGGCCAGAGCAGCCCTACTCCTCTCCCTCCCCACTAAACCACCAGTTTTCTCTCTACCAGAAACCTCAAACCTCCTCCCTCCATCCCCCGCCCCTCCATCCCTGCAGTGACCACTGGGCCCAAGCCCCGTTCACTCTTTGCTTGACCAGCATTGCAACCCTTGTAGGCTCCCCTCTTCCAGCCTCTCCCTAGTGCGTCCATCTGTCCTGCTGTATTCCTCCTCCCCAAACATGGTCCTGCTCCCATCACCCCCTTCAGGAGACACTAACATCCCATAGAATCAGATTTTTTGCAAACAAGGAATCGAGCCAGACCTCTCCAACTCACCTGTGCCTTCTGGGCATTCATCAAATCCGCATGCCTTCTCCTCTCCCCTCGCCCCCTACTTCCAACCTGCACACTTTCTCCTCTCCAGCCCCCCTTCTCTTCCTGGGCCTCCCCCCACCACCATCAGCTCCTCCAGCCCCAATTCTTCCCTCGTATCAAGGCCATCTCAAAGGTCACACTCTCTACGGGATTGGCCCCTGGGTAGCTGAAGAGCACTCAGGTGCCAGAGCTGCCTCGGTCTCCTCTCAGAGCCACGCTCCATCCCCGAGTGCCTCCTCCTCTCTCCCTCCACCCTCCACCTCCTCCTCTGGGTCCAGGACGCTGGTCTGAGAACCAAGAGCCCCCAGTTTCCTCAAGCTGCTGCCCCCAGGGTCTCCCTCCTTCCCTCTGCCCAGGGCATGGGGCACTGCAGTGTCTCAGATTCTCCCTGCTCCCTGCTCAGCCTTTGCAGATGGCATGTCTATTCAGTTCACCCCAACTGACCCAATCTGAGGGTGCCATTTCCTGCCAGGGCCTTACCAATGAGCATCCTGTACCCAAACAGCCAGGCTCAAGTGTCTGCATCAAATGGGCCCTCCCAAACCACCTGCTTCCTCAGGCAGATCACACCATTTCTCCATCCAGCCCCACGGACACCTCTGTCCCCTTAGAGAAATAACTTTCTAGACCCCCAGGATGTCCAGTGGTGACCTCAGCTTCTGGGGAGGCACGAAGCCCCGTTGTATGGAAACAGGTGGGCAGGGATGGTCCGGGGGCTATTGGTGATATTGGAACCCATGCCCTAGAGAGGACAGGAGTGTGTCAGTTCCCCAACTAATGCTCACTTCTTGGGGACACTTCTTCAGACCCCTGAGTGGGAGGAAGTTTGGGTATATGGAAGTGTGGAGGGAGGAAATAAAAT
This sequence comes from Oryx dammah, assembly GCF_014754425.2. Lineage (NCBI taxonomy): Eukaryota > Metazoa > Chordata > Mammalia > Artiodactyla > Bovidae > Oryx > Oryx dammah. The sequence goes on along the minus strand of NW_024070200.1, from coordinate 5,974,903 downwards.
GTTATTTCCCTGATATTTCCCCAGACTTCCAGGGGAAAACCCCACTGGGCCCACCCTAACCACCCGCTCAGCATCTCAGGGAGAGAGTGGGTCAAAAAAGTGACTTGAAAACCCTACCAACTCAGTGCATACAGGTCTATGGTCTAATAAACAGATTCTAGCAGGGTTCCAAGTTTGATTTCACTCTGATCCTTGGACTGGCCCAGAAGGAATTTGTCAGGAGCATGTCATAACCACCCCAAACCTCCTCCTTGATTTCCCAGCCACCACGCACTCTGAAGATGCATACCCCAAATTCAGAGCCCACAAAGATCAAAAGATCCCTGAATGCAGGTCCCAAAGAGACACAGATGTTATTGTGACATCCGGACCCATCTTTGGCATAAATTCCATTAACGTTCACAAAACAATAAGCACATGTTTGAATTAATACCAATATTTATTGGTGTTTAACAAGAATCCACACCAGTACATATCTCTGAGTTTTATCTACATGTCCCTTACAGAGTTATTAAAACACCAAAATATAATTTTAACCATCAGCAGGATTTTAATTAACATACAATAATGATTCCCGTTCAATCGGACTACTCAGATTCAGAAAGTAATTACTCACTCACAACACTGAATTTGAAGTGTTACCACAGATCTGTATCTCCTGAAGCCACATGAAGTTAGATCATAGTATTTCTTATTAGAACTCATAGAGCACGCTCACTTCAGAAGGAAGATGGAGGCCAGGCCCAAGGGAGGTGGGAAGAGATGGGAAGAACTGGGAGCCAGCAGGGTGGTCCCCGAGGGAGAATATATCCCCGCGCTCAGCAGCTCAGCAGCTTTCTGGCGACCCTGGCACGGTCCTCTGCACCACGCCTGGGGGTCCCCAAGGTTGAGTCCTTCTGGCAATAGAGAGCTCATCACCACGGAAGGAAACGTGCCCTATGTGACCTTGGAAAGTCAATTCTCACCTCACCCCCACAATAGGAGACGGCTCTTGTTGTTCAGTCACTAAATCTGAACAAAGTGCCCAGCTCTGTGAGAACCCATCAACCTCAGTATGCCAGGCTCCAGAGTTTGCTTAAACTCATGTCCATTGAGTCAAGGATGCCATTCAACCATCTCATCCTCTGTCGTCCGCTTCTCCTCCTGCCCTCAATCTTTCCCAGCATCAGGGTCTTTCCCAATGAGTCTGCTCTTTGCATCAGGTGTCCGAAAGCTTGGAGCTTCAGCATCAGTACTTCCAATGAATATTCAGGGTTGATTTCCTTTAGGATTGACTGGTTTGATCTTCTTGCTGTTCAAGGAACTCTTAAGAGTCTTCTCCAGCACCACAGTTCAAAAGCATCAATTCTGCAGTGCTGAGCTTTCTTTATGGTCCAGCTCTCACACCTGTACATGACTACTGGAAAAACCATAGCTTTGACTATACAGACTAGTTTCTTAATTTAAATACATCATCTCCATTGACAGGAAGGTGACTATTTTAAATAGATATTATTCCACCAAATCACTATCTGCATTCTACAGATGAAGAAACTGAGGCCTCTGATGGTTAAATACCTTGTCTGCAGTCACATGAAAGGATGCAGAGCTGAGCTGATCCATGAGCCGTCTGCCTCCCAAGATCTTTGTAAGACATCATATCTCATCCCATGGCAGGATGCTAAATGTTTTCTGGAGTTTAATCTGAATGTTTAAATTGCCTCTGCTCTAGAAATCTGCTGCTAGATATTTATCTTAAGGAAATCATCAGAGATGTACACAAGGACTCCACTTTAGGAAGTTCAGGGGCTTCCCTGGTGGCTCAGTAAGAAGGAATCCACGTGCCAATGCAGGAGACACAAGGTCAGTCCCCGGTCTGGGAAGACCCCACATGCCAAGGAGCAACTAAGCCCAGGTGCCACGACCATTAAGTCTGTGCTCTACTGCCTGGGAGCCACAGCTACTGAGCCCAAGCACCTTAGAGCCTGGGCCCCACAACAAGAGACGCCACCGCAATGATAAGCCCGTGCACCGCTACTCGACAGTAGCCCCCACTCACTGCCCACACAACAACAAAGTCCTAGCACGGCTGTAAATGAATAAATAATTATTTTTAAAAAAGGAAGTTCAAGCGAGAATTGTTCAAAATGTCCAAAAACCAAAGAAGATTATAAATCATGGCATGTCTAAAAAGGAAAACTTGGTAGGTGCTGAAAACGACATAATGCAAGAATATTCAATTATGTAGAAAGCTGATGATAGAGTAATGTTAAGTGAAAATTTACAAATAAATCAAGTTATTTTTCAGAATGCTTTTTTATTTTAAAAAAAATGCAGAACATGAGTATAGAGAAGGAGGACTGGAGGGAGGTGTAACCAAAGACTGAAAATAGTGGTCATCTCTGGGGAGTGTCAATTTTTTTTTAATGATAACATTTTCTTCTCTTGCAAATCTGTGTCTTCTAAATTTTCTGTAACTAACTTGCTAATTTTTATAATAATCATTATGAAAAATAAATTTTTTTTTTTTTACAAAAATGAGGTGATCTGATTAAGAAAATACAGGACTAAATTTGCAATATGCTGGGCACAGACAAGCGCTCCAATGTGGACTCATACAAGGGAGAGAATTAATAAAGTCCAGGTGGCAGATTTATTAATAATTCTAGAGCTAGAAGGGAAACTTATGAAGCTCCATTTATATCTGGAGCTTGAGCCCCAGAAAAGAGGAGGGTGGGCCTTGGTCCTGAGACAGCCTGACTCTAAAGACTTCCAACTTGATTGGTTGTGTTTTTTCTGGCTTCTTCCCCTAAGTTTGGCACCCCACTCCAGCACTCTTGCCTGGAAAATCCCATGGATGGAGGAGCCTGGTAAGCTGTAGTCCATGGGGTCACTAGGAGTCAGATACGACTTCACTTTCACTTTTCACTTTCATGCATTGGAGAAGGAAATGGCAACCCACTCCAGTGTTCTTGCCTGGAGAATCCCAGGGACAGGGGAGCCTGGTGGGCTGCCATCTATGGGGTCGCACAGGGTCGGACACAACTGAAGTGACTTAGCAGCAGCAGCAGCCCCTAAGTTCTATCTTTGAGAAATTGGCTGGGCTCAAGCGTGAGTACCAGAGATTCACCATAAGGAAAAAAAAATGATCAGAAAGCATGAGGATCATTTGTCTAGTTTCCTTGCGTTGCCTAAACTACATATGTAAGCATAGATTTTGGAACTTCAACTGAGCCAAGGAGATGATGTTGTCATCTTCCCATGAAGGACAAGGGCAAGGTTACCTGTGAGGGAAGCAGACATGAGCACCGCAGCCAAGAGGACATCACAGAAATCTCCAACACAGTTTCTGCAAATCCAGTTCCTTCTATACAACGTGGAAGGTAGTCTTCAGAGCAACATGGAGTCCCAAAACTTTCTCATTGAAGCCTAAGAGATTAACTTTGGTAGCAAAAGGCATTTATTCATCATCACAGTTTCAACAAAGAGCTGCTTTCTCAGGTTAAAAAATATACATCCTCTCCTCCTCAGACATGTGATTCTTGCTAGTGATAAATTATCATTCTTCATATACTGTCCTTTGATTCCTCACCATCAACCCTGCTTCTGGGATGGAGAATCAGCTCCTTGGCTCCTGCCTCGGGGAACAGCTGGGCATAGGACAGATTCCTCTATGTTTTTGTAAAATATTCCACACAAAAGAAATTGTTTTAAATTCTGCCAGCCCCACCACACATCCCCTTAAGAGCCTTAGGGAGCAGTGGAAAGGAAATTGTTGGCAGATTTGTGAAGATTTTTGAGACTGTCCTTCAGTGAGTGGAGACACAGTAATGTCTTCTCAGACCCACAAAAGCAGAAAGAATACCTCACCAGCAGACCTGCACTGGAAGAACTGTTGGAAGTTCTTTGCAGAGAAGGAAAATGATAGTCGGTGAAAACTTAGATTTACATGAAGGAATGAAGAACAACAGAAACGGTAATTCCACGGGTAAATATAAACACATCCTTCTTCTTATTCAAAATTCTCTGAGAGATAATCAACTACTTAAGGGAAAAGTAAAAACCGTGTATTGTGGAGTTTATGGCGTTTGTAGAAGTAAAACGCGTGACAATAGCTTGAGGTCAGGAGAAAAGAAACAGAAGCGGACTGTCGTCAGGTCTCACCCTAGACATTAAATTAAAGACACGGATTAAAAACCCTGAAGTGAAAGTGAAATCGCTCAGTCGTGTCCGACTCTGCGACCCCATGGACTGTAGCCTATCAGGCTCCTCCGTCCATGGGATTCTCCAGGCAAGAGGGCTGGAGTGGACTGCCATTTCCTTCTCCAGGGCATCTTCCCGACCCAGGAATCGAACCTGGGCCTCCCGCATTGCAGGCAGACGCTTTACCATCTGAGCCACCCTAAAACCCTAAAGCCACCGCTAAAATAACTCAACAAAAAAGTAAGGCTGACAAGCCAATCAAGGAGACAAAATGCAATCATAATAAAAGTATTCCATCCAAAGGAAGTTAGAAAAGGGCGGGAAGTGCACAGAACAGAAGAGACAAACAGGAAACCAAGAGCAAGATGGTAGATTTAAATCACAGCAGTGATGGCATTAAAATCAACTATCTAAACACCACAGTTAAAAGGCAGACTTTGTCAGATTAGATTTAAAAAAAAAACAACGGAATAAGTCCCAATGCTATGCTGCCCACAAAAAGAAAACTCACTTTAAATATAAAAAGCCTAATACCAAACAAAAGAAAGTGGACGTGGCTACATGAATATCAGACAAAGTAGATTTCAGAGCAAAGAATCACAAAAAGATAACAAAGGGCATTTCATAATGAAAAGGGTTTAATTCATAAAAAAGACATTCTACTCTTTATTGTTTATACACTTAGTAACAAAACTTCAAATTACCTGAAGTAAAGCAGAACTGGATGGAGAAATAGACAAATCCCAAGTTTAGTTGGAGATTTCAGTATCCCCTTTTCAATAACTGACAGAACAGGTAGATAGAAAATCTAATAATATCCAAATACTATCAATCAACTTACTTAATTGATATTTGGAGAGTACTTCACCAGACAACAGTGGAATATACATTCTTTTCAAATGCTTATTAAATAGTCCCCAAAATAGAACATATTCTGGACCACAAAACAACTCTCAATAATTTGAGTCATACAAAGTATGTTCACTGACCACAATGGAATTAAATTGAACATCAATAACACAAAGATATCTAGAGAATCTATAAGAATTTGGGAACTAAATAGCATACCTCTAATAACACATGGGTCAAAGGAGAAATCAAAAGGAAAATTAGAAAGTAGTAAAAAAAATGGAAATAATCAAAATTTATAGGATATTACTAATGTATCACAGTAAAAAGTATAGCATTAAATGCCTATATTAGAAAAGATAAAATAAAGATCTCAAATCAATGATCTCTGCACCTTAAAAACACATAATCCCAAAATTAAGCAGGCAAAAAGGAAATAAAAATAATCAAAAGAGAAATCAAAGAAAGAGAAAATCAATAAAAATCAACAGAAAAAAATTTTTTTTAAACCAAAAACTGGTTCTTTGGCAAGATCAGTAATTGTTGACAGTCTAGCTAGATGAATTAGAGAAAATAGAGAGAAGAACCAAATTACCAACATCAGAAATAAAAAAGCTGATATCACCATAAATTCTACAGATATTAAAAGAATAATCATGGAACATTATTAAAAATTTTATGACAAAAAGTCAACAGTTTACGTTAAATGGACAAACTACCAATACTTACAGGAATCTTTCATTTCCAGGTGGCTCAGTGGTAAAGAACCCACCTGCCAATGCAGGAGACACTGATTTGACCCCTGGGTTTGGAAAATCTCCTGGATTAGGAAATGGCGAACCACTCCATTATTCTTGCCTGGACAGTTCCGCAGACCGGGGAGCCTGGTGAGCTGCAGTCCTTGGGGTCACAGCGGAGCACACATGCAGCAACACCTAAGCAAGAAATAAATAAACCAACAGTACTCTGATTGTTGAAGACATTTACATTTCAGTTAAAACCTCTCTCAGAAATAAAGACCAGGCCAGATGGCTTCCTTGGTGAATCCTACTCAAACATTTCAGGAGATGATATCAAATTCTTCCAGAAAATAAAAGAAGGAACATTTCTCACTGCATTCTATAAAGCCAGCACAACCCAGATACAAAAACAAAATTAAGATATTAAAGAAGACTATAGTGCAGTGACCCACATGAAAATAAATGAAAAATTCTTTTTAAAAAACATTTTACACATGTAAAAAGAACATCACAATCTGGGAAGATGAGATTGGTTTAATGGTTTGAAGATCAACAATATATTAATAATTCATCATATTAACAGGCCAAAAAATGAAAAACCATATGATCATTTAAATGAATTAAAAAAGCATCGACTAAATTAAGCATCCACTTTTCAGCAAACTGGTAATAGAAAGGAACTGCCTCAGTCTAATAAGGAGAAATCTTCCAAAAATACATGCTAGCATCATATTTAATGGTGAAAGACTAACTTCTTTCATCCTTAAGATCAGGAGGAAATCACAGAAGTTCACTCTCACCAGTTCTATTCACCGCTATACTGGAAGTTCTAAACATTGCAATAAGACAAGAAAAAGAAATAAAAAGAATCCAGATGAAAAAAAAATGTAAAGTTGTTTTTTATTCACAGGCATGATAGTCTACATGGAAAATCCTATGTAATATACAAAAAAAGTGACCAGAATAAATAAATAGTATAACACAGTTGTTAGGCATAAGACTGATATTAAAGATTCAATTCTATTTCTCTATACTAAAAACAATCATATTGAAATGAAAAAGAAAAGTTGTAATAGCATTTAAAAATAAGAAACACTGGGAGATATAGAAAGACATATAAGGTTCAAGCACAGAAAACTACAAAATATTACTGAGAAAAACTAAAATCTAAGTGAATGAAGATTTTTATAATAATCATGAACCAGACTCACTCTTTTTAAGCTATAAGCTCTCCCCTAATTGATCTATAGCTTCAACACAATCTCAAGTAAAATCCCAGCAAGCTTTCTTATAGAAATTGACAAACTCACTCTAAAATTCTTTTGGAAGTGAAAAGGACCTAGAATGAAAAAAGAAAAAAACTTTTAAAAAGAAGACTATAACTGGAAGATTAACACTCTTGACTTTAAGATTTATGAAGCTACTATAACAAAGACAGTGTGGTATTGGTGTCAAAATAGGCAAACAAGTCAGAGTCTAGCAATAAGCTCACATAATTGAAATTGATTTTCAACAAAGATGTAAATGTAATTCAGTGGAGGAAAGTTGGTCTTTTCAATAAGAAGTGCTAGAATAATGAAAGAATCATATGAAACAAAAAATGAGCTTCAATCCATTCACCATATTCGAAACTTAACTCATAACAAATGATAAACACAAATATAAACCATTTAAAAGAAAACTTAGAATAAAACCTTTGTAACCTTCAATTTGGAGAAGGCAAGGGCAACCCATTCCAGTACTCTTGCCTGGCAAATCCCATGGATGGAGGAGCCTGGTAGGTTGCAGTCCGTGGGGTCGCTAAGAGTCGGACACGACTGAGTGACTTCACTTTCACTTTTCATTTTCATGCATTGGAGAAGGAAATGGCAACCCACTCCAGTGTTCTTGCCTGGAGAATCCCAGGAACAGGGGAGCCTGGTAGGCTGCCATCTATGGGGTCGCACAGAGTTGGACATGACTGAAGCGGCTTAGCAGCAGCAACCTTCAATTAGACAATGGTTTCTTAGATACAATACCAAAAGCACAATTGTTAAGTGGGGGTGGAGGTTGGGGGGGGTGGTAATTGACCTAATCAAAATTAAGAACATGTGTTCTTCAAAAGACACTGATAAGAAACTGAAAAGGCAAGACACAGAATGTCATATCCAGCCAAGTCTTTAGACTTTTCATGTGACTTAGTTGACACTAAGTCGTATCCGACTCCTTGCAACCCCATGGACTGTAGACCACCAGACTCCTCTGTCCACAGGATTCTCCAGGAAAGCCTTCTGCAGTGGGTTGCCATTTCCTTCTCCAAGGCATCTTCCTGACCCAGGGATCAAACCCAAGTCTCCTGCATTGCAGGCAGATTCTTTACAATCTGAACCACCAGGGAAGCCTCAGCGGGGGAGGGCCTCCAATTCTCCCTTCAAGATTTTTTTTAGGCTCTTTGCAATCAGTTCAGTGCAGTTGCTCAGTCATGTCTGATTCTTTGTGACCCCATGAACTGCATGCAGCATGCCAGGCTTCCCTGTCCATCACTAACTCCCGGAGCTTGCTCATGTCCATTGAGTCAGTGATGCCACCCGAACATCTCATCCTCTGTCTTCCTCTTCTCCTCCTGACTGCCTTATTATTATTGCCTCTGTTGCAATAATCATGCTTATTTACTTTTTTTTTTCATGCATAAGACCTAAGGCAATGTCTGGTGTATGTTTGGGTTTTTTCCCAACCTACAGTAGATTTGGGGACTGGGGAGGGGGGGATACCGAAAAAACAATGCTGCCAACTAGAAGGATGACAGCATCACTGAGCTAGGAGGGACTTCAAGATGATGATCTGGGCTAAGTCACTCACAGTTAAGGAACACAGAACCCAAGGATGAAACGGGATCTCCCTAAGGTCACCGGGTAAGTTAAGAACCAAATCTTTCAAATCTCTTCTCAGTCTCTTGCATTTATGCTGCAGTTTGAGAAAAACAGAATAACTAGCAAAAGCAGACAGAAAACCTGAAAAAGGACAGATATCCATGACCATTTAGTGTTAGTGAAAAACAACAGTCCCATATGGAAGGCACTAGAGTGTTCCAATGCAATACCTGCTGAATGGAACCAGGAATTCCATAGACAAAGCTAAGCCATACTCCATTGCCTCTGCCTAACAGGAAATTGGAAAAAGTTCATTGGAAAAGACCCTGATGCTGGGAAAGATTGAAGGCAAAAGGAGAAGCAAGCAGCATAGGATGAGATGGTTAGATAGCATCTCTGACTCAATGGACATGAATCTGAGAAAACTCCAGGAGGTAGTGGAAGACGGAGGAGCTTGGCATGTTGCAGTCCATGGGGTTGCAAAGAGTTGGATATGACTTAGTGACTGAAGGACAACGAGAGGAAATTACTTCTCATTTAACGTGGTTAAAATCAAAGGTGCCTAAATGGCTAAGCCTGTCAGCTGAGCAACCATTCCAAATCACTTCCAAAGTGCTGCACCAGAAAAGGAGTGTTAGAGTACATACTTCCTACATGTACGTTTATCTATACCTTAAACACAGGTATTGTTATTTGAGGTAAGTTTTATATACAGGTAACAGTCCTAGTATGTTCTCCTTGCCTTCAGGAACAAGTGCATCAATGCACCCCTGCCCTTCAAAAAACAACCACATAGAACATTCCATGCAATGGAACAGAGCACCCACCTGGGGTCCGGAGACCTGGAGTCTGCTGCAACCTTGTGACACTTGGTCTCATCCGATTCTTCCATCCAATAAGCAGATCAGGAAGCTGAAACGCAGAGATGAAATCAGACTTGCCCACGGTCCCAGTGAGAAGAAAGTGAAAGCAAAAGTCACTCAGTCGTGTCCAATTCTTTGTGACCCCATGGACTATGCAGTCCACGCAATTCTCCAGGCCAGAACACTGGAATGGGTAGCCTTTCCCTTCTCCAGGGGATCTTCCCAAACCAGGGATCAAACCCACCAGGTCTTCCACATTGCAGGCGGATTCTTTACCAGCTGAGCCACAAGGGAAGCCCAAGAATACTGGAGTGGATAGCCTATCCCTTCTCCAGGGGATCTTCCTGACCCAGGAATCAACCCAGGGTCTCCTGCATTGCAGGTAGATTCTTTACCACCAGAGCTATCTGGGAAGCCCACAGAGAAGAATTAGGGGGCAAAATTTGTACTTGGACCCAGATCTGACACCAGAGCTGTGCTTGTTCAGGGGGCCACGTGTTCATCCCAGGAGGGCCCCCAAGACATGTAAGCAGGCAGCATTCAGTGAAAACAGAAGTGGACCTCCAAGGTTCAAGGTAGAACCACCAGCTCCTAGAATGTTGTGGCAAAACTTTAGTGTTTAAACAACAAGGTCCTACTGAATTGCCCAGGGAACTGTATTCAATATCCTGTGATAAACTGTAATGAAAAAGAATATGAATAAATACATATATACATATATGTGTGTGTGCATAACTGAGTCACATTGCCGTACAGCAGTAATTGACACAACATAAAATTCAACTGTGCTTCAATTTAAAAAAAAAAATTTGCATCAGACTTCCCTGGTGGCTCAATGAACAGGAATCTGCCTGGCAGTGCAGGGGATATAGGTTTAATCCCTGCTCCAGGAGGGGTCCACATGCCCTGGAAAAACTAAGCTTGTGCACCACGACTACTTAGCGCATGCTCTGCTAGCTGCTGCTGCTGCTAAGTCGCTTCAGTCGTGTCCGACCCTGTGCGACACCATAGATGGCAGCTCACCAGGCTCCCCCGTCCCTGGGAGTCTCCAGGCAAGAACACTGGAGTGGGTTGCCATTTCCTTCTGCAATGCAAGCGTGCATGCTAAGTAGCTTCAGTCCGACTCTGTGCGACCCTATGGACAGCAGCCCACCAGACTTCTCTGTCCACAGGATTCTCTAGGCAAGAATGCTGGAGTGGGTTGCCATTTCCTTCTCCAAGCCCATGCTCCAGAGCCTGCCAGCCACCACTACTGATGCCCGTGGGCCCAGAGCCTGTGGTCCGGAACAAGAGAAGCCACCACAATGAACAGCCTGCACACGGCAACAAAGAGTAGCCCCGGCTCGCTGCAACTAGAGAAAACCTACACAAAGCAACAAAGAGAAATATATAGGTTTGGTTTTTTTTTTAATTAGCATCGACAGCTTAGTTGGGAGGACAGACATCACTCCAAGTAAATAAGCACTTAAAATGTATGGTACTTGCTATGGCAGGGAAACATGTGTAATGTGTGAGGAAAGATAGGAGGAACAATTGAACTGAGAAGCCAGGAGGTAGCGGAACCTTCTTCGCCTGCCTTGTGGATTTCACAAGGTGATGTCTTGGATGTTGGGGGAGAGAGGATGGCTCACAGCACCCCTCCCCCGCCTGGCATTCTCTAACAGGATTAAAATTTTTGACTTACTGCAAATCGAGACGCCAGCTTCACACAGCAGTCTGTAAAGGGGCTAACAGCCAATTTATGTTACTAGGAAGTCTGCTGTGAACTTACCCAATTTGTTGCCACTGTCTGCATGTTTAATGTTTCCTGTTAGGAATCATCTGTGTTACTGTTCTGTCCCTGTCATTTCAAGCCCCCATCCTCTCTTCCTTCTTTGCATGAACATGGCACACCAATTAATATTCCGGCGGTTTGTGTGATCACTCTCAATCCATGCGAATAACCACCCGCTATTTCATCACTTGTTAATGTCTGAAGTTTTTAGCCTAGATTGCAATATTCTTTCCAGCGGGGCCTGGGGCTAGGCCTGGAGCTGCTACATAGTAAATGAATAAAATGCATTCTCTCTCTCCCCCTCAGAGAAAGCCCATTCCCCAAGCTCTGGGCCCTCCCTCAAAGGATGGAGAGAGAGAGGGAGACAGAGAGAGAGAGAGAAAGAAAGAGACAACAGGAAATGAAAACAGAGCCAGAGAGACAGAAGCAGAGGAAAGTTCCCCTGCCATCTGAGGCATTCAGAGCCCTCTAGACAGCAAACTAATTTCCTAGTGCACTCGGAGGGGATGTGATGTCAGAGTTCGTATAAGAAAGAAAGACGGTATTACTCACATCCAACTCTTTGAAATCCCAAGGACTGTACCCCACCAGGCTCCTCTGTCCATAGAATTCTCCAGGCAAGAATACTGGAGTGAGTTGCCATTTCCTTCTCCAGGGGATCTTCCCCACGCAAGGATAGAACCCTGGTCTCCTGCATTTCAGGCAATTCTTTACTGTCTGGGCCACCGTGGAAGCCCGAGTTCAAGTAAGGTCCCCAGCAAGGCTTACAACCTGCTAACAGGGACATAAAGGGCTTTTTTTTTTTTTTTTTTCCACTTTATTTTTTAGTTGAAGGGTAACTGCTTTACAGAATTTTGTGGTTTTCTGTCAAACATCAACAAGAATCAGCCACAGGTACAGCCATGTCCCCTCCCTCCCAAACCTCCCTCCTAAGTGTTACTTTTGAATCAGCTTCAAAAGGGAAGGAGGAAGGAAGGAAGGAAGGGGAAAGGGAGGAATAGTAAAAAGCCTAGAGGGTCCAGGAGGCAGGACTGGTTACGGCTGTATCCCTAGAGCCTGGTATATCACTACGGAGCTTAAGAAAGATCTGGAATGAACACCCAGAGGACACAATCAGGCTAGGATAGCAGTTGATAAAAGGAGTATCCACCCGGACTTGTAGACACAGCGGGGGAAGGAGAGGATGGGATGAATTGAGAGAGCAGCACTTACATACGTACACTGCCATATGTAAAATAGATAGCTAGCGGGAACCTGCTGTATAGCCCAGAGAACTCAGCTCTGCACTCTGTGATGACCTAGACGGGCATGGGGGAGCCGGAGGGAAGTTCAAGGGGGAGGGAATATCCATATACATACATAGCTGATTCACATTCTATAGCAGAAACCAACACAACATTGTAAAGCAATTATACTCCAAATAAAAATAAATTTAAAAAGACACAAAAAACAGAGTACCCACCTTTTATTAAATATTCTATACCAAGTACCCATGTATGTACATCAGGATCATTAACTGCTGACTCCTGTGTTGAAACAAGAATTGGTAACTCCATTTTACATGTGGGAAAGGAAGCTCAAATAGGTGGAATGACCTTCCCACAGCCTGGGGTTAACTAATAACAGAGCCGAGGCTGAAACCCAGTTTCCTGCCCGAGTATCTCAAAGGGTTCCTGCATGGACCAGGTGACCGGAGATGCAGCTTCCTTGCAGGAGGGAGCCAGAAGTGCAGCCTCAGCACCTTGGTGGCCAAATCAGCAGGTTCCACAGGGCCGGCCCAGCCCACAGCCGCAGATCTGCCAACCAGTCAGCCCCCAGCAGGAAGCTTCTTCTGCAACTCTTCTGCCCTTATCTCCAGAAGGGCTAATCTGCAAGGCCATGATCACAGCTCCTTATCAGAACATCTTCACCTCCTGGGGACACAGCCCAGCCAACAGAACAGCAATTTCCTCTAGGTCTTCCCCCCAGAAGCCCCCACCACAGACATCACAAATTAAAAGAAGAAACTCTAAAAACTGAAATTTGAGGGGGGGTCCTCCCCAGTAGGGCCTGGCTTAGAGCAAAAGCCACAAGGAAATATACGTAGCAAGAAACTTTTCCTCTTTCCCCATCTGGTGAGCTCCTGACTACCCCATGAAACCCCAGCTCAAATGCCCTTCCCCCTGAAAGATTTCCCAAGTCCTCCCTGACCTCCAGGTATAGTAGTGGTGAGCACTTTTCTCCCTGGCTTGCAATTATTTGATTTTGTGTCCATCTACCCCACCAGACTATAACCTGGTGTGTATGAATACAGGTTGTAAGATCAAACCATTTAAAATGAATATGAGATTTAATCACAGCTGATCCAGTTACTAGCTCTGTAACCTTGGGCAGGACTGCCTTTCTAAACCAGCTGGCCCATCTGCAAAAAGGAGATAAAACAGGTCTCTCTATCACTGCGGGAAGTAATCCATTCAAGTGCTGGAAATACAGCAGTCCCTGAAAAACATTAGTGAAACCCCCTCCCACTCCCTACCTCTCATGCCAGCATTATACCTACCACCCTGAGATTCTCATCAATGTTTGTTTAACGGGATCACTGATGGGTGGAATTAAATGAAATGTTGAGATTTTACTCAATACATGATCTTTAGGAGAGAAAGGAGAGATCTGACTCAAGGAAAGACTCCCAGTTCCTGGCCAAAGAAATGGATCCATGAACCCAGATCCTACCACCCATTTCCTCTTCTTGGATTCACAGAAAGACTACGTTTCCCAGCATCCCTTACAGTTATGTTAGGATCATGAGACTAGGTTCTGGCCAATGGAATGGGAGTTGACATAACAGGGACTTTTAGAAAATGGAAAGTGATCATCCATTCTCTCATCTCTCTTTCTCTCTGATGGAGGTGAAAGTCTCTGAAATAGTGGAGCTGCATGATAGAAGGAGCTCACCTTCCTGAGTCACCTCTTAAAGGAGAGCTACTAATCCTCAGTGGATGCCAACGTGGGTAAAAAATAAAATTTTATTATGATAAGTCACTGAAGCACCAGCTTTTTTGTTACAGCAGCTAACTTATCCTGACTGATACAGAAATAGGAGACAGAAGGTCACTGAAGATCTAAAGTGAGTGATGTCAGCTTATCAATCAAGATGTGGGAAGTGAAGAAATAGATATACTAGAATAGATGGATAGATGGGCATCTAGGTTATGTAGGGTAAGCATTTTCTAAAACTGTTGCCTATGATAATTCAGAGGGCAGAACCTGTACCTCCTGAATCTATGGCTCTAGAGAAAAAAATTGAAAGCACAGCATTAATAATCTGTGTATACCAGATATAGCTGGACACTGCTGTATAAATATAAATATTGTATATCAGATATAGGTTTACAATAGTTTCTGACAAAATATTGTAAAGGAAGATAAGCTCGAAAAATATTAGTAATTGACAAATTGACAAGCTGAATAGAAAGGGAATAGAAAGTCCAGAAATTTGGGGCACTCCAAGGTTGGAAAGGACACTGTTTGTAGTCCCAAATAGAAATGGAAAGTTGGAGGGGCAAAAGCTCAGGAAATCCTCAGAGTTGGATAAAGTGACTTAAAGCAAAGATCAGATTAAGGGTGTGTCCTTTCTGTTCAGGCTAAGGGGGGACTTTAGGTACAGTTTCTGGTAGAGAGAATTCAGTTCAGTTCAGTTCCGTTGCTCAGTTGTGTCCGACTCTTTGCGACCATACGAATCAAGGCACGCCAGGCCTCCCTGTCCATCACCAACTCCTGGAGTTCACTCACATCCATCAAGTCAGTGATGCCATCCAGCCATCTCATCCTCTGTCATCCCCTTCTCCTCCTACCCCCAATCCCTCCCAGCATCAGAGTCTTTTCCAATGAGTCAACTCTTCCTATGAGGTGGACAAAGTACTGGAGTCTCAGCTTTAGCATCATTCCTTCCAAAGAAATCCCAGGGCTGATCTCCTTCAGAATGGACTGGTTGGATCTCCTTGCAGTCCAACGGACTCTCAAGAGTCTTCTCCAGCACCACAGTTCAAAAGCATCAATTCTTCGGTGCTCAGCTTTCTTTACAGTCCAACTCTCACATCCATCCATGACCACTGGAAAAACCATAGCCTTGACTAGACGGACCTTTGCTGGCAAAGTAATGTCTCTGCTTTTAGATATGCTATCTAGGTTGGTCATAACTTTCCTTCCAAGGAGTAAACGTCTTTTCATTTCATGGCTGCAGTCACCGTCTGCAGTGATTTTGGAGCCCCCCAAAATAAAGTCAGCCACTGTTTCCACTGTTTCCCCATCTATTGCCCATGAAGTGATGGGACTGGATGCCATGATCTTCGTTTTCTGAATGTTGAGCTTTAAGCCAACTTTTTCACTCTCCTTTTTCACTTTCATCAAGAGGCTTTTTAGTTCCTCTTCACTTTCTGCCATAAGAGTGGTGTCATCTGCATATCTGAGGTTATTGATATTTCTCCTGGCAATCTTGATTCCAGCTTGTGCTTCTTCCAGCCCAGCGTTTCTCATGAAGTACTCTGCATAGAAGTTAAATAAGCAGGGTGACAATATACAGCCTTGACGTACTCCTTTTCCTATCTGGAACCAGTCTGTTGTTCCATGTCTAGTTCTAACTGTTGCTTCCTGACCTGCATATAGGTTTCTCAAGAGGCAGGTCAGGTGGTCTGGTATTCCCATCTCTTTCAGAATTTTCCACAGTTTATTGTGATCTTCCAGGAGCTAGCACGGGAAATGCCACCCATGACAAGGTCATGTGAAGAAGACCTGACAAGCAAGGCTTCAGGACTCGAGGGACTCCCTGGGCCGATCCCACCCATGACAAGGTCATGTGGAAGAGACCTGATGAGCAAGGCAGATCAGGACTCGAGGTACCCCCTGGACCTGCTTGAGCATCTACCCCAAAACCACAATCTGTCTGTCTTACTAGTTTATGCCTTTCACCAACTCTTTTGACATTAACAGGGGGCTATCCCCGACCACCTTTTTTTGGAAAAAATCATCTTAGGGCTCTAGTTGATAAATCTCCTGGGCATGAAAGGAGTATTTCCATTCAACCCCCCTGTTAGCATTCTAGCTTACTTGGCAGGTTTACCCTGTCTCTTGCAACATTGTTGAGCCAGTGCTTGCTGCCAAGTTTGCTGCTGCTGCTGCTAAGTCACTTCAGTCGTGTCCGACTCTGTGTGACCCCATAGACGGCAGCCCACCAGGATCCCCCATCCCTGGGATTCTCCAGGCAAGAACACTGGAGTGGGTTGCCATATCCTTCTTCAATGCATGAAAGTGAAAAGTGAAAGGGAAGTCGCTCAGTCGTATCTTTGTGTTCCTGGGAGTGCATATAGTTAGGATGTAGAAAAAACAAGTAGTATCCTTACCATTAGCAACATGAGACTTTGAGTTAATAAGTTCTTTCTTTCCCGTAACCCACTGAACCTTTGCTCCATAAAAATGTAACTCTGTACTTTAAGCGTGACGCAGGCTAAGGAATAAAAAAAAAAAATTTTCAAGGGAAAATAAGTGTTCTAGCTGACCAACCTTTATCAAAAGGGGGTCAGAAAATGTCAACAGGCCTCCAGACCAGAAGATAATGTACAAAAAATAAGACCCTTGTTTATGAAACGGTATGCAGGAAGAAACCTGGTATCGATAAAAGCTAATACTGATGGAATGTTGAGCTGACTCTGCATGACTCTGCATTTTTCACTTTGCTCAATGTACAGCTCAGGGTATAAAAGCTCCCTCTGAAAATAAAGTGATGGGCCTTGCTCACCAAAGCTTGGTCTCCCCGTGTCATTCTTTCCTTCTCTCTCTCTCTTTCTCTTTCCTTTTCAGGTTGATCCCCTGGAGCACACAGGCTCTGTGAGTTCACTTTCCTGACCAGGCTTCTAAGACCCTCTCGAGAAGGTGCTCTGTGCCTTCGCCACATCGAGAGGGCGCCTGAGGCCTTCGTGAACTCAGCAAGTCCCATGTAGGGGCTTTATTGGCTTTTTGTGTAAACCAAGGAATATCAACCTCTTTTCTTTCTCTCTCTCTCTTTTTGTCAATGCCGTCCATCCTGAGGGTACCCCTGGATCTTGCTGGGGCTGGACCCCGGTAGTGACCCACATAATCAGTCTTTGGCATAGTCAATAAAGCAGAAATAGATGTTTTTCTGGAACTCTCTTGCTTTTTCCATGATCCAGCAGATGTTGGCAATTTGATCTCTGGTTCCTCTGCCTTTGTTAAAACCAGCTGAACATCTGGAAGTTCACGGTTCACATATTTCTGAAGCCTGGCTTGGAGAATTTTAAGCATCACTTTACTAGTGTGTGAGATGAGTGCAATTGTGTAGTAGTTTGAGCATTCTTTGGTATTGCCTTTCTTTGGGATTGGAATGAAAACTGACCTTTTCCAGCCCTGTGGACACTGCTGAGTTTTCCGAATTTGCTGGCATATTGAGTGCAGCACTTTCACAGCATCATCTTTCAGGAGTTGAAATAGCTCAATAGGAATTCCATCACCTCCCCTAGCTTTGTTTGTAGTGATGCTTTCTAAGGCCCACTTGACTTCACATCCAGGATGTCTGGCTCTAGTTGAGTGATCACACCATCGTGCTTATCTGGGTCGTTGCTCTTTTTTGTACAGTTCTCCTGCATATTCTTGCCACCTCTTCTTAATATCTTCTGCTTCTGTTAGGGCCATACCATTTCTGTCCTTTATCGAGCCCATCTTTGCATGAAATGTTTCCTTGGTATCTCTAATTTTCTTGAAGAGATCTCTAGTCTTTCCCATTCTGTTCTTTTCCTCAATCTCTTTGCATTTGTTGCTGAGGAAGGCTTTCTTATCTCTTCTTGCTATTCTTTGGAACTCTGCATTCAGATGCTTATATCTTTCCTTTTCTCCTTTGCTTTTTGCTTTTCTTCTTTTCACAGCTATTAGTAAGGCCTCCTCAGACAGCCATTTTGCTTTTCTGCATTTCTTTTCCATGAGGATGGTCTTGATCCCTGTCTCCTGTACAATGTCATGAACCTCCATCCATAGTTCATCAGGCACTCTACCTATCAGATCTAGGCCCTTAAATCTATTTCTCACTTCCACTGTATAATCATAAGGGATTTGATTTAGGTCATACCTGAATGGTCTAGTGGTTTTCCCTACTTTCTTCAATTTATGTCTGAATTTGGCAATAAGGAGTTCATGATCTGAGCCAGTCAGTTTCTGGTCTTGTTTTTGCTGACTGTATAGAGCTTCTCCATCTTTGGCTGCAAAGAATATAATCAATCTGATATCTGTGCTCACCATCTGGTGATGTCCATGTGTAGAATCTTCTCTTGTGTTGTTGGAAGAGGGTGTTTGCTATGACCAGTGCATTTCTTGGCAAAACTCTATTAGCCTTTGCCCTTCTTCATTCTGTATTCCAAAGCCAAATTTACTTGTTACTCCAGGTGTTTCTTGACTTCCTACTTTTGCATTCTAGTCCCCTATAATGAAAAGGACATCTTTTTTTGGGTGTTAGTTCTAAAAGGTCTTGTAGGTCTTCATAGAACTGTTCAACTTCAGCTTCTTCAGCATTACTGATTGAGGCATATACTTGGATTACCGTGATATTGAATCGTTTGCCTTGGAAACCAAAAGAGATCATTCTGTCATTTTTGAGATTGCATCCAAGTACTGCATTTCAGACTCTTTTGTTGACTATGATGGCTACTCCGTTTCTTCTGAGGGATTCCTGCCCGCAGTAGTACATATAATGGTCATCTGAGTTAAATTCACCCATTCCAGTCCATTTTAGTTTGCTGATTCCTAGAATGTCAAGGTTCACTCTTGCCATCTCTTGTTTGACCTCTTCCAATTTGCCTTGATTCATGGACCTGACATTCCAGGTTCCTATGCAATATTGCTCTTCACAGCATCTGACCTTGCTTCTATCACCAGTCACATCCACAACTCGGTATTGTTTTTGCTTTGGCTCCATCCCTTCATTCTTTCTGGAGTTATTTCTCCACTGATCTCCAGTAGCGTGTTGGGCACCTACTGACCTGGAGAGTTCCTCTTTCAGTATCCTATCATTTTGCCTTTTCATACTGTTCATGGGGTCCTCAAGGCAAGAATTCTGAAGTGGTTTGCCATTCCCTCTCCAGTGGACCACATTCTGTCAGACCTCTCCACCATGACCTGCCCATCTTGGGTGGCCCCGTGGGCATGGCTTAGTTTCATTGAGTTAGACAAGGCTGTGGTCCTAGTGTAATTAGATTGACTAGTTTTCTGTGAGTATGGTTTCAGTGTGTCTGCCCTCTGATGCCCTCTTGCAACACCTACTGTCTTACTTAGGTTTCTCTTACCTTGGACGTGAAGTATCTCTTCACAGCTGCTCCAGCAAAGCACAGCTGCTGCTCCTTACCTTGGATGAGGGGTACCTACTCACTGCCGCCCCTCCTGACCTTGAACGTGGAGTAGCTCCTCTCGGCCCTCCTGCACCCTCGCAGCCACCACTCCTTGGACGTGGTGTTGCTTCTCTCGGCCACTGCCCCTGACCTCGGATGTGGGATAGCTCCTCTAGACTGCTCCTGTGCCTTTGCAGCCTGGCACTCTCGGTCACTGCCCCTGACTTTGGGCGAGTGGTAGCTCCTCTCGGCCAGGCTTCTGGGCGGTCTGACGCAGCCAGCACCAATAGAGAGTGCTGTTGCTGCTGCTAAGTCGCTTCAGTCATGTCCAACTCTGTGCGACCCCATAGACAGCAGCCCACCAGGCTTCCCTGTCCCTGGGATTCTCCAGGCAAGAACCCTGGAGTGGGTTGCCATTTCCTTCTCCAATGCATGAAAGGGAAAAGTGAAAGTGAAGTCGCTCAGTCATTTCCGACTCTTAGCGACCCCATGGACTGCAGCCCACCAGGCTCCTCCATCCATGGGTTTTCCAGGCAAGAGTACTGGAGTGGGGTGCCATTGCCTCTTCCCAATAGAGAGTAGGGCAAAGCAAATTGATCAGGGGCATTGCAAAAGAAATCAAAAGTATTAGTAACTGTGAAAAGCCTTTCACAATTCAAGACTAAACATTTTGTTCTAGAAGAAAACAGAAGAAAAATCTCTGTGACCTTAAGTTAGGTAAAGATTTCTTGGATACAGTACTAAAAGTACCATCTTAAAACAAAAATCTGATAAATCAGACTTAACCAAAAGAAAGATTTATGCTCTTCAAAAGACACTGTTAATAACTCAAAAGATAAGCCAAGGACTGGGAAAAAATATTTGTAAATCACATATCTGATAAAGAACTTGTATTCATAACATATAAATAACTCTCACAACTCAAAATAAGAAAGCAACTCAATAACAAAACAGACAAAAGATCTGAAGACACACGGATGGCAAATAAACACATGAAAAGATGCTCAATATCATAAGTTGTTAGGTAAATACAAACCACACACCTCTTGGAATGGCTAAAATGGAAAATACAAAATACCAAGTGTTGACAGGAAGGAAAGCACCTGTGTTCCTTCACATTGCTGGTGGGGATACAAAATAGCACCTTCCCTTTGAAAAACAGTTTAGTCGTTTCTTATAAAATTAAATGTATGGTTGGCATATGACTCAATAATTCCCTCCTTAGGTTCTTCCATATGACTCAGTAATTCCCTCCTAAGGTTCTGTTGAGAAACTAAGGTTCCTCAACAGAACCTTAGTTTTACATAAAAACCTATATGTGAATATTGACAGCAGCCCCAAACTAGAAACAACCTAAAATCTTTCAGTGGGACATCCAATCAATGGAATACTTATTTGACAATAATACAAAAAAAAAAAAAGAATTTTTGATACAGGAAACAATATGGATGCATCTCAAATGCATTGTGCTGAGTGAGACAGAAAGTGTGAAAGTGTGAGTCGCTCAGTCATGTCCAACTCTTTGCCACCCCATGGACTTCAGCCTGCCAGGCTCCTCTGTCCATAGAATTCTCTGGGCAAGAATACTGGAAGGGGTAGCCATTCCCTTCTCCAAGGGATCTTCCCCACCCAGAACTCAAACCCCTTGCATTGCAGGCAGATTCTTTACTACCTGAGCTACCAGGGAAGACCATGAATGAAGTCTGACTCAAAAGCTACACTCCATGTGATTCCAAAACAGATCAGGTGGGGTGGAAACAGCTGGACACTAGCAGGAATGTGGGGCAGTATAGAGAAGAGTGTGGTCAGACGGAGCTCCTGCATCAGACTCCACTTTGCTCCAGCAGGGACAGTGTGAGTTGACCTCTGAATGCCAGACTGACCCATGCCACTGCAGAAGATCAGGGATGTGGCAGCTCAGGGATGAGCTTCAGGGACAAACGGGTGATGCTTGGATAGTCTGTCACTCATACAGTGAGCAGAGCCTGGATCTGGTTTCTGGGGGAGTTTTCTACCACCACAGGAATGAAGGGATTGGAATGACCTCAGTCACCAAAAATCAGCTCCAGTAGAGAAAACTGTTTCCCCAAACTAGGACTCAGTTAGAAAACCAGGACCTGAGAGGAGGCCAAAACTCAAAGGCTACAGAAGGTCCACCAGGGCAGGAGAAATTTAACCCAACAGAAAGGCAATATTGAGCTAAGAGAGTGGAGAGTTCCTTTGCCCCTGGCTCCACCAACCAGGTGACTCTGGTCCTAGAGGCCAGCACTGGGGTTATGCCTGCTGGTCGGAGTCAAGTGGTCCCAAGGAGGGATGCTCAGAAGATGCAGGAGCCAAGCAGCACCCTTGATGTAAATTTCCGTATAAGAACATGAGATGATGGGATGGCATCACTGACTTGTTGGACACGAGTTTGAGCAAACTCTGGGAGATAGTGAAGGACAGGAAAGCCTGGAGTGCTGCAGTCCACGGGGTCGCAAAGGGTCAGACATGACTGAGTTGAACAACAACAACAAATAAGAACATTATCTTGCATATCAAATTTCCCTAATGAGTAACAAGGTGTGTGTGCATTGGTAGGAGCTCTTTGGTAAATGGGAAGTCTAAAGGTTAAAACAAGCCAAAGGAAGTATTCCTTTAAAGAACACCTAGATTGCAGACCAAACTATCAGTGATGACCTCTAAAAGGATAGGAACTAGACTGTAAGCGCCATAAAAATGAGACCCATATCTCTGTCTGCAAGACTGTGCTTGGTTCCCAAAATGTATAGACAGGTACGGAGAAGGCAATGGCACCCCACTCCAGTACTCTTGCCTGGAAAGTCCCATGGATGGAGGAGCCTAGTAGGCTACAGTCCATGGGATCACTAAGAGTCGGAAATGACTGAGCGACTTCACTTTCACTTGTCACTTTCATGCATTGGAGAAGAAAATGGCAACCCACTCCAGTATTCTTGCCTGGAGAATCCCAGGGACGGGGGAGCCTGGCAGGCTGCCATCTATGGGGTTGCACAGAGTCGGACATGACTGAAGCGACTTAGCAGTAGCAGCATAGACAGGTAAGTGGGTAAGTGTTCACTGAAGGCAGAGGTTACAGAAAACACATTTTATCCTTTGAATAATTAAATGGCCCTTCATGTTCCTAGAGAGTGGTAAAGTTTACACAATGCATTTGTACTATCTGATACAATTTTTCCCAAACCCTTAAAGGCAGCTGGCCATTTTCTACAGTGGGTAAATATAGAAAGAGAGGTGCAGAGTGTGGGACAAGAAGGAAGCTGGCATCTACAGGGCAAGGCTCTAACCATTGGCACCACTGACATTCAGGGCCAGAGGATTCTGTCATGAGGGCTGTTCTGTGCTTTGAAGATATTTAGCATAATCCCTGAAAAAGAAGAAAGTAAAAGTGTTACCTGCTCAGCCATGTCTGACTCTTTGCAAACCCATGGACTGTAGCCCGCCAAGTTCCTCCATCCATGGGATACTCCAGGAAAGAATTCTGGAGTGGTTTGCCATTTCCTTCTCCAAGGGATCTTCCCGACCCAGGGGTTGAACCTATGCTTCCTGTACTACAGGTAGATTCTTTACCATATGAGCTACCAAGGAAGGTCTTCCTAGTAGATACCAATAATAAGACCCACACACAAGTTATCTCTCTATACATGGCTAATATCTCCTGAGGGTTATCCCCCATCCTGGTGAGAATCACTGCTGTAGATGGAGTAACTCACATCCCCAAGGCAAGGCTCTGGCCCTGGGACCTTTATCTCAAACCCCTGGGGCCTGATGTGGTTTAGAATCCAGAACACTCTGGGTTTTAGAAAGATAAATATACAATATCCCAGTGGAGTCTGGGGCCTTCCTCCTCCGTCCCAAACATTACCATTTCTATAGCAAAATGCATGAATATCTGAATTAAGCAGGATGAGTAAAGGTTACAAAGTCTCACATCAGTTCAGGTCAGGTTCTGCTGCCAAATGAGGCTGCTATAAACGTGCGAAAGAACTGACTTTGGAAAGATTTTGTATTTCAGAATTAAAGAATGGTTCATGACCAAGGGGCACCACAGGGAGATTAGGTGACGTGCCCAAGGTCACATGACCATTACTATGGACTGGGATTGGTTAAGCGACAGGCCTGAGGTCACTTGACTGTGACCAAGGACAGGGATCTTTGCCAAGAGCCAGTACTCTACCCTCAGTCCACACTCACCCTCCCCCACTGCCTTTCCACCTTCCAGGGCCCCACAGTGGTAAACAGAGGACCCAGATGCAGGTCTCGGGCCTGGTCATGCCCTACCTGCCCCCTACATACACTGTCCAGCTTCCCTGGGACCCCAGCTTGATTTCATTAACCATGGTCTTAATTATTTTTTTAAGGTTGTCTCAATTTCTGATAGGGCTTTCCACATGGTCAACCCATAGGATGAAAATCAGTAAGGTTAAAGACCCAAGGATTTAGGAAACAGAGAGAAAAAAAGAGACAGTGAAAGAGGCAAGGAGGAGACCCCTCTACAGCCAGTGTTGGCTGAAAGGCCAGCTCCACAAGCATCCCACGCAGGCATGAAGGCTCATCTGACAAGGGGACGTTGGCCTCCCTGTGTCAGCCCATCACATACTGCCTCCGTCCTGCTGGTGACACCCTACTCTAAAGCAAACCTCACAGGGTCAGGTCTGTTTATTCCAGTATTTGTCCCCACAACCGAGCTGCAAAAATCATCAACCTCACCCAAGGCTAGGAACACAGATTTGCCTCCATCTCAAGAAGCGACTCTTCTGCTTTTGCCATGGGGACCAATCAGAGGGTGAGACACTCCATGGGGAACAGGAGTCCATGGTATCCGGCCATCTGAGGGCCCCTGCTTTTCTCGGCCGATTGTGGAAGCAGGAGAGATTTTTTTTTCCAGAGCTTGGTAGAGCTCCATATGGTCGAGATCAAAGGTGTTGCTGGGTGCATGGTTCTGCTTTATTTCCAAGCACTGCTGTTAATTAGAAAACAAGATCAGAGGCAGTATTAAAATCCAATTAAATTGATATGAACAGATTGCCAAGTGATGTTCACTAATGTATAATTGAGCACCATGCAAATTTCGGTGGCTGGCTTTTGTTTTTCTCCCCCACACTCTGGAATGAATGATGAGGCTATGAAGTCTCCCTTCATTGTAAAAAACAAACAAGTTAATGCATTGATCTAGGGGGTATTGCCCTGGTGATTGATGAAAATGAGAGAGGAATAGTAAATTGTGACTTTTTGAAGGGAGGGAGCAAGAATCCTTTGATTCGTTCTGTTTTTTCCTCTCTTTGGTTCCAGAGTCATTTCTTATGCCGGGTGTCAAGCCTAGCTTTCTGTTGACGTTCCATCGTTAACGATCCAGAGAAAGTTCCTCTGGGTTTCAAGGATGGATTGGAAATACATTTTGGAATTTGAAAACAAGCATCACAGATTTTTCTAAAAAGAGAGACAGAGACCTATTGCAGCTAGGTTTTGTTTAAGTGCTAATTGCTTGTTTGGGCCTTTGCGTATTAAAAAGATTTTGTCCTGGTTTGGGCTCCTGAGCAAAACCCTCAGGATATGGAATCTGGAAGAGGATCCCAGGAAATGAGGAAAAGCCAGTTTTACCAACAGAGGTCAGAGGTCCCCCCAAAAGAAGCCATCCACATAAACGTCAGGAGTTGACCGTCACTGCTGCAAAACGGAACTGTTTGCTCACTGCGGACGCAGCAGGTTTGCTAGCATGCTGTCACCATTAAGGTTTAGAGGGGAAAAATACCACCAAGGACTCGAAAAAAGACAACAGCGGATGGCAGTGTCTACATATTCATGACATGCTGGTAGCATTTGGGGGTTTGCTTTAACTCCCTAAAAAGAAAGGAAAACCTAATCAACTCAAACTGCAATGGATGAGCTGGGCAGTGAGGAAGAGTCGAAGACACTTGGCCTTGACCTGCAGGCACGAGGGAGGAGGCAAGAAGTGTAATAAACACATAGCGTGAGACACGGAGAGAGGTGAGGCAGTGTCTCAGCATCCGATGCCCTGCTGGTCCCTTTCCTTAAGAAGCCCTGGTTTGATTCGGGAGGCCACCAGCCTCCTGGGGACCCCTACTGCTCATGACTAGCCTACTTCCACTGGACGTGACCCAGTGCTGGCCAGAGAGAAGTGACGTAAGTGGCCTCCACCCAGCGGGCTGCTGGGAAGTCTCCCAACTGACAGAGAAGCACGGGTTGGTGCTGCCACCATCTTGCCACCTACCCAAGCATGATGCCCACACATCCAGCAAACCTGGAGGTCCCAAAGAGTGAGCCTGCCCTACAATATTCAGCACCTGAAGGCTACACACCTCTGGACTTGTTCTTAAATATGACAGCAAAGCACCCCATCATGTAAGCCTATCTGAGCTGAATTTTCTGAGAAATGTTGTCAAAACCACCCAGTTGATCTTGGATGGGTCCCAGTGAGGAGGATAAACTTCTCGCCCCTGGTCAGATGCCGGGAAGCTTCCTGAAGGAAATGGCCCTTCACCTTCTTGTGGGTGTCCACTATTGGAGACGGGGTGAGTTTGGTCATTTGGTTGCTTTGCTGATTCATTTCAGAGAAAAGGGTCTCTGATTCAGCAGAAGGTCTAAGGACAGGATAAGGTCATTAGCAACCACTGCTCTTTCCCACAGAAAGGGAAGGAGAATGGCATGTAGTAAACAGCCCAACAACATACTTCCCAAATAACCACTCTCAAAAAGAAAGGGATGAGTGTACACAGAGTCTCTCTTTTAACCTTCCCAATAAATCTCTGAGATGGATATTCAGTTCAGTTCAGTTCGGTCATTCAGTCATGTCCAACTCTGTCATCTTGTGGACTGCAGTACACCGGGCTTCCCTGTCCATCATCAACTCCCAGAGCTTGCTCAAACTCATGTCCATCAAGTTTGTGATGACATCCAACCATCTCATGCTCTGCTGTCCTCTTCTCCTCCTACCCTCAATCTTTCCCAGTATCAGGATCTTTTCTAATGAGTCAGCTCTTCACATCAGGTGGCCAAAATATTGCAGCTTCAGCATCAGTCCTTCCAGTGAATATTCAGGACTGATTTCCTTTAAGATTCACTGGTTTCCTTTAGGACTGACTGGTTCGATCTACCTGCAGTCCAAGGGACTCTCAAGAGCTTTCTCCAACACCACAGTTCAAATGCATCAATTCTTCGACACTCAACTTTCTTTACTGTCCAAATCTCACATCTATACATGACTACTGGAAAAACCATAGCTTCGACCAGGCAGACCTTTGTTGACAAGGTAATGTCTCTGCTTTATAGCATGCTGTCTAGATTTGTCATAGCTTTTCTTCCAAGGAGCAAGCATCTTTTAATTTCGTGGCTGCAGGCACCATCTGCAGTGATTTTGAAGCCCAAGAAAATAAAGTCTGTCACTGTTTCCATTGTTTCCCCATCTATTTGCCCTAAAGTGATGGGACTGGATGCCATGATCTTCATTTTTTGAATGTTGAGTTTTAAGCCAGCTTTTTCACTCTCCTCTTTCACTTTCATCAAGAGGCTCTTTAAGTTCCTTATCACTTTCTGCCATAAGGGCGGTGTCATCAGCGTATCTGAGATTATTGATATTTCTCCCAGCAATCTTGATTCCAGCTTGTGCTTCATCCAGCCTGGCATTTCACATGATGTACTCTGCATAGAAGTTAAATAAGCAAGGTGGCAATACATAGCCTTGACATACTCCTTTCCCAGTTTGGAACCAGTCCTTTGTTCCATGTTTGGCTCTAATTGTTGCTTCTTGACCTACATATGGATTTCTCAGGAGGCAGGTCAGGCAGTCTGGTATTCCCATCTGTTTCAGAATTTTCCACAGCTTGTTGTGATCCACACAGTCAAAAGCTTTGGCATAGTCAGTGAAGCAGAAATAAATATTTTTCTGGATTTCTGTTGCTTTTTCTATGGTCCACTGGATGTTGGCAATTTGATCTCTGGTTCCTCTGCCTTTTCTCAGTCTAGCTTGAACATCTAGAAGTTCTCTGTTCATGTACTGTGGAAGCCTAGCTTGGAGAATTTTGAGCATTACTTTGTTAGCATGTGAGATGAGTGCAGTAGTTTGGACATTCTTTGGCATTGCCCGTCTTTGAGATTGGAATGAAAGCTCACCTTTTCCAGTCCTGTGGCCATTGCTGAGGTTTTCAAATTTGCTGGCATATTAAAATGGGTATTACTACCCCCATTTTGCAGATGGGAAAACTGAGACTTAAACAAGTGAAGTACTTGCTCTGTTACAGTCTCTCTTAGCTCCCTCACATTTCCTTCATAATATTTACCCTGTAGATAGACAGCAAATGTTTTATAGCTGTTTTGTTGAGATCTGTCTCCCTGGACTCTGAACTCCAAAAGGAAAGGGGACATATCAATGTGTTCACCACTGCACACCCAATCTCATGCCTGGCAGGTGTCCTACAAATGCTCTGTAAACACAGTCAATATTACTTGGCTAATGAGAGAGAAGTTGAACCCAATTCTATCTCGATCCAGAGACGAAGCGTGTGACCACTAGCCCACAGTCCTTGCAAATACTCCTGTCACCCCAGCAGCAGGCATGCACCCCAACACAGGAAGGGACTCACTACGTCTGTTGATTGTCCCATTACACAACCAAAGTGGGTAGTGCCCACCTAGAGTGTGGAGCAGAGAAAGTTGGATGAGGACTCTGGCCACCAGTATGTAGGATCCCTGGGTTCAGGGCAGGGCTCTGTAACTGAGGAGCTGTGTGACCTTGGGCAGATCACTTCACTTCTCTGGGCCTTAGTCCCTTACGAGAAGAAGCACCCCAGAGATACATAACTCAAAAGAAAAGACAACTTCCAAAGGAAGATGTCCTCTCACCTCTCAGAGCATCCTGAGTGCACTTCATTGATCTTTGCAGTCCTTATCCCAAAAGGATGTGATTGAATATCTCTAGGTCTCAGTTCCAATATACTTGTGGGGTCCAGTGCAAAAAGTAAATGCAGAGACATTTATTTTAAAAGGTTAAACATGACCTGAGAGGGACTGAAATATAAGCTCTTTTTTCAACAGTCTTCTCTCTCTACTTGTCATGGTGTTTTAGCTTACTATTTCATGTCTTGCTAAAATAAATTAAAAAGTAATATTATTAGCATGAATTTTACCATTCATCTTTATATTACACAATTCCAGGTTCAAATGCAAATATAAGAGCATTTTATTCATGTGTGAAATAACCAAAATTATACAATTCATACGTTACAGCTTGTACATGTATGTATATTTATTCTTACCAGAGCAGTGGAAACACTGCTGAAACTAACCTGTTTTATTTCTCTTCTCCTAATGGACCCATTCTACCAAAGTGCCATGGAAGCCAGAAGCTTGCATTCCATGGGTACTTGCTTAGACAGCTTCATGAGTCCACTGACATTCTGTGCTCATGGGGCATCGTGAATGAGATATGTGAAAAGAGCAGGGAACGTAGATAGGCATAACGTAGGTACTCCCTTTGCCAACACACAACCTCCACTGTCTCACTGGGTGTCACTTGCAGAACACAAGTTCAAAGATAAAACTATTTTGAATTAGCCGGAGCAGAGCCTTAAAGCAAGCCAAGGCACTTTTGAGTGTTGGGCTGTGCGACTGCCCAAGTAATCCACCCGTGAAGCCAACCCTGGGCTTGGTACTGCTGTCTCTGCCATGTTTAATGACTCAGCCATCAACCTAAGGCCTAGAACCCCAAGAGCACCCATAGGCATTCAGTTGCCCATTGTCAAGGAAGCCTTATGGATCATGACACTCTTTTACTCCATGCCAAACAATTGGAGTTTTAAAATCCATATATCTTCCAGATGTTTAATCATTTCAAACACTAGGGTTAAATTGTTTCATACTCAGCCTTATTCCAAACGTGTTCTAAATCAATTCATCAAAATACATTTAGTAAGATAAAAATGAAGCTATCACTCAGACAAAAGGACTTTCAGTTCAGTTCAGTTGCTCAGTCATGTCCGACTCTTTGCAACCCCATGAACCGCAGCACGCCAGGCCTCCCTGTCCATCACCAACTCCTAGAATTCACCCAAACCCATGTCCATTGAGTCGGTGATGCCATCAAAACATCTCATCCTCTGTCGTCCCCTTCTCCTCCTGCCCTCAATCTTTCCCAGCATTAGGGTCTTTTCAAACGAGTCAGCTCTTTGCATCAGGTGGCCAAAGTATTGGAGTTTCAGCTTCAACATCAGTCCTTCCAATGAACATCCAGGACTGATCTCCTTTAGAATGGACTGGTTGGATCTCCTTGCAGTCCAAGGGACTCTCAAGAGTCTTCTCCAATACCGCATAGTAAAAGGACTTTACTATTATTAATATCAGTACAACATCTCTGTCCCCTTCCAGATGGTAAGATGGTATCTTCAGTAATTTTATGTCAAGAACACTTCAATGACTAATAATTGCAGAATGACTGAATGAAAAGTGCAGTCACCAGTTTTTTAAACTAAACTACACACCTTCCAATGGGCAGTTCCAATGGGAGAATTAACTGAGCTCGCTAATTAAGCAGCCCACTGGTACTTGAGAAAATTTTTTGGGCTTCCCTGGTGGCTCAGACGGTCAAGAATTGGCCTACAATGCTGAGACCCTGGGTCAGGAAGATCCCTTGGAGAAGGGAATAGCTACCCATTCCAGTATCCTTGCCTGGAGAATCCAACGGACAGAGAAGCCTGGTGGGCTGCAGTCCATGGGGTAGCAAAGAGTTGAACATGACTGAGCAGCTAACACACACACACTTTTATTTTTTAATCTACAAAGTCTTTTTATGTGCTTATCTCATCTGATGTTCCAAACAAGTCTCCAACGGAAGCTATTTTAGTCCCACTTGGCGTTGGCAGACCTGGGAAGGGAAATGACTTGCCCATCACAACATGTAAGGGCTTCAAACCCAGTTCTTCCTGATGCCAGGATTTTCTATGACTTAAGCGTTTGAGGTTATGAAACAATCATTTGGACCAGATGAATTTAAAAAAGGAGGAAAATGATCTGGAGAGGAAAAAAAGTGAGGTTTCTTATAAAATGCAAATCACCAATCCCCCTGGCCAGAGCCCCATGAGGACCTAATGGATGACTTGGAACCCTGGAAGGGTGTGACGGGGTCAGCCGTGAGTGTTGCTCCCCAGGACGATGCATTTGCCACACACAGAGAAGAAAACACAATTGGAACCAACCCCGGAAGATAGCTCATGAGGCTTCCAGACAAAGCATCTGATATAGACAGGCTTCCCATCTTCATCCATGAGGCCAATTAAGGGATGGTGAGCGAGCATGACCTGGGTTGCTTTTCTGGGATCAGGGCAGCTGATCAGACACCAGTTTGCAGTCCTTCCCAGCCCATCATCCTACATGCGGAGTGAAAGCCTGGGCAGCAGGGAGAGGCACAGCCAGGCTCCCCCATATGCACCCCTGCAGATCACTGGGGCTCAGACCCCATGAGGAGGCCAAGGACCTCCTGTTGATGAGGCTGGCAAGTCAATTCTTGAGCCCAGTGCCTTTCTCCTGCAGGACCTCTCAGGGGCTCTACTATGTGAACGTCCATCGTGACTCTCCAAGGCAGGGGGAGGGGCATAGAACATACAGGGTTTCCCCAGCTTACCTCTCCCCAGCTACTGCTGTTCCACTTCAGGTGATGTCATGGGTGAAGGGGGTGGTGGCTTGAGACTGCCTAGTGGGATGGCATGGTCCCTGCATGGGGATTCCACTTGAGAAAGGCAGCGGTCACCTTGGTCTGTGACATCTCCTCCCAGGGATTCTCGAGGCCACCTTGATGGTTGGTGGGAGAAAGAAGCGATGGGAGACCCTATCGTGGGTCTGGGACAGGTACTACCATCCACCCTCAGCCTCTCCCACCCTCTCTCCCAGCAGTGGCCACACAGGCGGAGCACACCCTGACCCACTCACACCCCCAGCCCCTGCTGGAGCCCTCCGCCCACCTCCCAGCACAGGTACACCCCACGGGGTCTTTGCTTCTCTCCTTCAATGCCTGCCCTGGAGCCACAGAAGACAGCTTTGCCTGGAGCAGGTGGAGCCCAGAGCACAGGGTGTGACACCCCACTCCCGGGGTCAGGAATCCAAACTCGCATAGATTAAGGAATAATGCCGAGGCAGGCCCACTGCCTCCTCACAGAGCTCCTGGGGGGAGGGACCCAGCTGCCCACGTGGTGACCAGCTTGGGAGTGCCCCTTTATGGGCCTTTCCTCTTTCCTCACCTCACTCACCAAAATCCACTGCTTCCTGGGCTCAGCTTCCAAAGAAACCCTCTGCGTCCGACTTCTTTGGCTCCATCTCTACTTTTAGGAAAACACAAAAAGTTGTAGGGTGTGTGTGTGTATTTGTTCAGTCGTGTCCAATTCTTTTCAGGCCCATAGACTGTAGCCCATCAGGCTCCTCTGTCCGTGGAATTTTCCAGGCAAAAATACTGGAGCAGGTTGCCATTTCCTACTCCAGGGGATCTTCCCAACCCAGGGACCAAACCCATGTCTTCTGCACTGGCAGGCGGATTCTTTATCACTGAGCCACCTGGGAAGCCCTAAACAGTCAGGGAGGGTGTTTTATGTCACAGCCTCAAAGTCCCAGTGAATAGACTGGCCTGAAATGCAGCAGCCAGCCCTGAGAGGTAGGGAGCTCTTGTCTGCTAGAAACACAGACGTAAATGCGACTTTGAGCCCATCAATAGCCTGGTGTTAACAGGAGCCCAGCCATGGGTCAGGAAGCTAGAACAAGGGATGTCAATGTGCCTTCCCTGATGACCATGGTATTATGGCTTTTTCCTCCAGTGTGTTCGGGGTCAGTGTCCAGGAACTTGAGCTTGACCAAGGGGCTGGAGCCAGACCATCAGGACAGGCACAGAGCAAGGTGGGATTCCCACAGCCAGACTGGACATAGAGGTGAGGGAGGAACCCCCAGAAAGAAAAGATACTCAAATTCCAAGATTATTGAAAGCTGGACAGCTTCTCATCGACCAAAAAAAAAAAAAAAAGTGAAACAACAGTGTTCTCCTTTTTCTTATCAACTGAGCAAAGCTATTTTTAAAAAATGATTATAGCAGTAGCCAGTGAGCAGGGAAATTTATTGTTGTTCAGTCTCTCAGTTGTGTCTGACTCTTTGCAATCCCATGAACTGCAGCACACCAGGCTTCCCTGTCCTCCACTATCTCCTGGAGTCTGCTCAAACTCATGTCCACTGAGTCTGTGTTGCCATCCAACCACCTCATCTTCTGTCACGCACTTCTCCTACCTTCAATCTTTCCCAGCATCAGGGTATTTTCCAATGAATATTCATGGTTAATTTCCTTTAGGATTGACAGCTTTGATCTCCTTGTAGTCCAAGGGACTTTCAAGAGTCTTCTCCAGCATCACAATTCAAAAGCATCAGTTCCTCGAAAAATTGTTAATGAAAGTAAAATTTGGTCCTCGCCTTCCAGAGGTGAATTTAGCAATACGTATCAACAAGCTGAATAGTTAGGTTACCCTCTCAAGAAATGTATCCTAAGGAACTGGTAAAATTAAAAAAAAAATTTTATCTATAAGGGTATTTAATGAGGTGTTAATTACAGCAAAACAGTGAAATCACCCAAAGGTCAAGCAATTGTAAATCAGATATAAATAATACATAGTATATTCATGCAAAAGAATAGTTTGTAAAAAGATATAGAAGACTCAGGGTTTGGAAATATATTTATGATATATATATTCTTTGGAGGGGACAGAAAATAAACAGCTGTGATAGTTCAGTTCAGTTCAATCGCTCAGTCGTGTCCGACTCTTTGCAACCCCATGAATCGCAGCACGCCAGGCCTCCCTGTCCATCACCAACTCCCGGAGTTCACTCAGACTCACGTCCATCGAGTCTGTGATGCCATCCAGCCATCTCATCCTCTGTCGTCCCCTTCTCCTCCTGCCCCCAACCCCTCCCAGCATCAGAGTCTTTTCCAATGAGTCAACTCTTCCCATGAGGTGGCCAAAGTACTGGAGTTTCAGCTTTAGCATCATTCCTTCCAAAGAAATCCCAGGGCTGATCTCCTTCAGGATGGACTGGTTGGATCTCCTTGCAGTCCAAGGGACTCTCAAGAGTCTTCTCCAACACCACAGTTCAAAAGCATCAATTCTTCGGCGCTCAGCCTTCTTCACAGTCCAACTCTCACATCCATACATGACTACTGGAAAAACCATAGCCTTGACTAGACGGACCTTAGTCGTCAAAGTAATGTCTCTGCTTTTGAATATGCTATCTAGGTTGGTCATAACTTTTCTTCCAAGGAGTAAGCGTCTTTTAATTTCATGGCTGCAGGATCCATTTAAAAAACAGAAGTAAAACATAGTGTCACCTAAAAAGTTGTGGTCCAGGGCTTCCCTGGTGGTTCCGTAGTAAAGAATCAGCCTGCCAATGCAGGAGACACAGGTTCGGTCCCTGGTCTGGGACAATCTTACGTGCCTCGGGGCAATAAGCCCTTAACGCCACAACTACAGAGCCTGTGATCTAGAGCCCTCGATTTGCAGCTACTGAGCCCGTGAGCCACAACTACTGAAGCTATGTGCATATATATGCATACGTGTGTAGACATATACACACAGTCCTGTAGGTTATTGCTGTGCTGTACCCCTGAAACTAACACGATATTGTAAATCAAGTATACTTCAATTAAAAAAACAAACAGTGGCCCTGGCACACTGCATTCTGTAGGCACATTCTTGTCATTGCAGCTACTGTTCTAGCTCCATGGACTAACAGGACCTCAGAGGGTGAGGAAACCTTGGAAACCCCTAGCCCCGGGTGACCTTAACCGTGGACCCTTCTGATGCCTGGCACCCTCTCTCAGAATACAGTTCTACCTGCATAAAATAAAATAGGGTGATGACAAAGGAAACCCATTATTTTGAAAATTATCAAATATTAAAAGCGGATTTGTGATCTAGGAGTGCACGTGCTTCCTTATTAACACATTAAATAACAAGCCCGACCAGAGGGTCTAATAACCACCATAATTTCAGGGTAGCAAGGAGTGTTGATGACATTTTGAAATTTCTGCAACAAAAGCAGTGGAAAAGGAAAATATCTGGGACTCCTGTTGGCAACAAAGTCACAGGTGCTGCCAACCCTCTACCGACATCACATCATCCCCATCCAGACGAGGGGCTCCACTCAGTCAGACATTAGTGAGAATAAGTGTGTAGTTCTGTTTTCTTATCCAGATCTGTAGGCCTGTCCACAGGCCCTTGCTTCCCCAGTGAGATGCCTGCCCTGGTCCAACCCCCTCTATCTGCACCAGAGAAGATAGAACCAGAGAAAGCCACACAAAGTCTGAACCGAGAACCCCGTGTCCTGCCTCTCCAGTCACCCTCCATCCTTTAGAGATAAAATGGAGTCAACTCAGAGCTTGGCCTGGGGATGTCTCATTAAAGTATGATTGATTCATTGGTGCTGGGGCACACCAGAGCCAGTGTGCCAAAATATGTATACACACACTGGCTCACCTCGCACACTGGCCTGCCTGACTCCATGGTGCAGGGCTCAGCTCAGGGAGCTCCACTGGACCCCACAGCCCCCTCATGGCCCTGGCCCAGAGCTGGACAATCCCCGCTGCAGCAGCGGCCAGCAGGCCCCCGTCCACCCCAGGCTGGCAGGCTGGCAGTCAGCGGCTGCCCACTGAGCGCAGGGCCTCTGCCCACATTAACTTCCAGCTGGGATAATTCTTCTCCAGGCTTTTTTTTAATCTGGCCACCAAGTGGGCCTGCCACCACACTGCTGTTTTTCATCTTGTTAATTGAGTCATTTATTTTGTTAAAAGGTGAGACTTTACCAGGGTTTATGTGCCAAGTGTGAGAAGGTATATTTAATGACACATCAAATGGCCACAGCTTCAGATACTGTGCTTCTGGAGACGGTGCAGCTCGAGGGGGAGGGCGGGAGGGAGCCCATCCCTCACAATTAAATTATGCTGGTTTTACAAACAGCCTTGGCCTCAGGGTGCGCCCAGAAATGCACACGATGACTGGGGACTTGAGCAGAGGGGCCAGGCCCTGTTCATTCTGTCCCGAGGTTATCGTGGTGACGCCACCCAGCTCTCCCAGATGATCAGGCCTGAACCCTGGGCGGCTCCCTTCGCTCCTGGTCCCTCGCCCCCCAGGCTCCAGCGTCCAACATCTCTCAGGTGAGGGATCAATCGGCCCCGCCCACTCCTGCTCGGCCCCGCCCCTGACGTCTTCCCTGCCCACCCCCGGGTCTCTCTCTCCCCAGTCCTGACAACCAGCATCCGTACTGCGCCCTGAATCTCCTAGAGGACCTTCTAAACTCCAGAGCTCAGCTGGCCCTCCTCCGCCTAGAACTTCAGCGCCCTCCTTCTCCTAAAACCTCTGCGTAAAGTCTGAACTCCCTGGACAGTGTCCAAAGCCTTGCCACTCTGGCCACGCCTTGGTCCAGCCCCAGCCTTCACCAGCCCCACCCTCCCTGCCTGCAGGGCAACCAGGCTCTGTGCTGCTTGAGAACTCCGTGCTTTGAAATAAAGTCCTCCGCACCCTCATCCCCTGCATCCCTCCTCACTCTAAGGTAGTGTTTCTCTTCTCAACCCACTAGAATCACTCGGTGAGCTTTGTAAAATACCGATGCTTTAGTCCCACCCAAGACCAACTGAATCAGAATCTCAGAGCTCTAAGCGCAGATACCCTGGTGACTCCAAGCGCAGTAGAGTTGACAACCCCCATTTCAACATTCTCCTCGCCCCTCGAGGCCAGGCCCGGTTATCACCTCCTGCAGGAAGCCCTCCTGGCCTCTGCCCTCAAGTCCTTCACCAGCCGAGAGTGAATGAGGCCCCTCCTCTGGGACCCAGGTCTCCCCGTTGCAAACATCACACAACTGTTATGGTTATCACAGAGCCCCCAGCGCAGGGCGCTCTTGAGGGCAAGCAGTGGTTGAATCAACAATTTGCAGCCCAGAGCCTGACCACAGAGGGTGCTCAGTGGAGACTCAGGGAGAGTCTGTGAGGTGTGAGTATACCCCACAATCCCACAACGATGTGTAACCAAGGAGAGCTCCCAGCAAAGATACCGGATCAGGGAGATAGAGGCACCTCAGCAGGTCTCCCGAACAGGACAGAGGGGCACAGCATGAGCAATGGTGTGGAGGCTGAAAACATCCATCATCAGGGCCTCAGGGAACCTTCTCGTAGATTGACAGGAAGGAGCAAGGTGCTCTTGAAAGAGCCAGGTTCCCAGAGTTTCATCCAACCCTGCCACCTCCCAGCTCTGTGACCTGTGGTAACTCACAACCTCTCTGAGCCTGTTTCCTCATCCATAACACAGGTAGTCCTCCAACTTGGGGGGATTTGGGGAAGACTTTGCATCAGGACATGTGTGAAGGGTCAAGCACAAAGCTTCAGAGATGGCGGCATCCCCTGGTGACACCCTTGCTCCCCTCGGTTCTGGTTCCCTCTCTCCTGTGGATTCCCCTACGACCCACAGGCCCACCAGTCAGCTGCAGGCTACCGGGCGGGCACCACGCCATGGACACTGGCCTTCCCCTTTGCACACCATGTGTCCAGAAGACGGCCAGGGGAGTGCAGTCCGCCCTTTTCTTCTGCCTGACCAGTGCCTCTGGAAAACACAACCGAACTCCCGGGCCATGGGCATTTCTGTCAGTCGGACTCCCGCCTCCATCTGTCAGCAGGTTTCTCCCTGATTCCATCCTGACACACGTTTACGAAGCACCAGCTGTGTGCCAGGGCCCGGGCTAAGAGGTAAGGGGGCCGTGGGACTGTGTGCCTTTTCGTGGTCCAGCGCCTGCAGTACCAGCATGGGTGGGCCTCACCTGATCCACTGAGGGTCTGAGTAGAACAGACAGGTAGAGGAAGACAGGGTTGGCTATGGGTCTGAGCTTCCCCTGCCATCTTCTCCTGCCCTCGGACACTGATATTCCTGATTCCAACTTTGGATTCCAACTGAGTTACGCCCCTGGCTCTCCTGGTTCCCCAGCTTGCAGATGGCAGATCAAGGGACTTCTCAGCGTCCACAGCTAGTGAGCCAATTCCTATAATAAATCTCCATATATATAGACTTATATGGAGAGACAGACAGACATCCTGTTGGCTCTGTTTTTCTGGAGGACCCTGACTAGCACACTGACCGTGTGACCCAGTTCAGTCCATCTCTCTCTGTCCGTTTTATCTGAACCTGGGGTTTTCACCCCATTGAGTTGTTCTGGGACTTAAACAGTGATAAGCGGCAGCAATAGATGGCCAGCCCTTGAAGTGGGGCCTGGCACACAGTGCAGGGTTATTGCATCAGGGTGAGTTTAATTCTGCCCCCTCCCATCTACACGGCTCACCCCCAGCCTCTGACTCCCTGCAGTTTTCAGAACACAGAATGGGGCTGTACAGAGTGGGCCTCGGGGTGGTTGCATATGTTGCTCCATCTGCTTAAGAAATCGCCCTCTTTTTCTCCCGTCAAGACCCATGAGCAATCTCTCAGTGGGGGGTACCCTCCTCCAGGAAGCCTTCCCGGGCTGCCTTGTGGCTCTTCCTGAGGTGTCTGCTGGCTCATCCGTCCCCTAACCCAACTTGTGGGTTTCTTGAGAGCAGAAACCAGCTCCTTTCTCTCTCTCTGTCTCCTCCAAGCCTGGACCAGGACTTGGGAAGCAGACCCCCAATACGTATTTGCTGAAGAAAGAGGGAGGAGAGGGGAGGAGAGAGGGAGGAAGAGAAGAAAGAATCCCTCGGCCTTTCAACCCGCAGCCTCAGTGCTTCTTACACATCACACAGCTCCACGGACCCAGGTCCATCCAAGCCTCCCTTGCAGTCGACATGCATCCTTGGACACAGGACTGTTTCTCTCTTCTCTCCACCATGGAGGATCCAGAGTCCTCCTCACCCTTGAGTAGCCCAGGAATTCTAGGGATCCTGGGAATTCCTAGGAATCATCTAGCTGGTTGGTTTTTGCTTGGAAACTGCAGGGTCCAAAAGATAGACTGTGGCTTTTTTTTTTTTTTTGAAAAGCTTAATGTTGTCTTTCAATAAGAAGAGAAACCTTGATAATAAATCCTCCAGACCCCAAAGACCAGGAGTGACTTGAAGAAAGACCCAAATGGGAAATACAAGCTCAGCTCTTCATGAGGGCCAGTGGGTTCACCAGATTGTCCGGTATTTTGTGTTCAGTGTTTGGGTCAATGAGCAGCTGGTTATGCCTTCCCAAGAGTATTTAATGCTTGTGTGCTTAGTCACTCAGTCATGTCTGACTCTTTACGGTCTCATGGACTGCAGCCCGCCAGGTTCCTCTGTCCATGGGATTTTCCAGGCAAGAATACTAGAGTGGGTAGCCGTTCCCTTCTCCAGGGGATCTTCCCAACTCAGGGATCGAACTCAGGGACCTTCCACATTGCAGATTCTTTACCAGCTGAGCCACCAGGGAAGCCTGGGGTGGGAATGAGGAGAGATGTTTCCCTTGAGCCAAGACATTTCCATTCAAGTGTTGTGATGCCATGGGGGCGGATCCAGCCTTCAGAGCCCTCCATAACCCATGCCCCACAAACCTGGGCATTGGAAGCCCACCTTTTCCACCAGGACCCATAGTGTGGTGGCCAAGGCGGCCTGCGGTTCCTGCACAGCCAAGCCTTACAGAAGTATCACGTCTTGGTGTTCCTTCCAACGCTGACCTTGTCTGTTGACCTCACCTGGACAGCTCACCCACCTGCAGCCATTGTCTTTCAGTGCTCAGGGGAGGCAGGAGACTTTCTCCTCTTCAGAGACCCAACCTTCCATAATTCCTGGGGAAACACAGAGATGCAAGGTGGGAGAAGTGGGGCTTCAGCATCTTCAGAGAATTAGAACTCTGTTTTTCTTGTTTTCTTTAATTTTTTTTTTAATTGAAGTATAGTTGATTTGCAACATTGAGGTTTCTTATGCTTTGAAACCCAGAGAAGCCATTTAT
The DNA here is from genome assembly GCF_014754425.2 of Oryx dammah. NCBI lineage: Eukaryota > Metazoa > Chordata > Mammalia > Artiodactyla > Bovidae > Oryx > Oryx dammah. The sequence continues at coordinate 5,935,310 of NW_024070200.1, read as the reverse complement.
CTTGCAGGCTCCAGATGAGGACATTTTTGCTAGTTAGAACCATGGAGATTGTATAGAGGGAGGTGATACAAATCTCAGACCAGGGCATTTATCCCAGAGCATGACCCCAGAGCATGGCCAGGAAGATGCTTAGAACTCAGCTGGTAAAGAATCTGCCTGCAATGAATTGGACTGGAGACCCCAGTTCAATTCCTGGGTTGGGAAGATCCCCTGGAGAAACGATAGGCTACCCACCCCAGTATTTATATTTACCCCCACTTCACAGAGGAGGAAACTAAAGTTTAGAGAGAGAATTTGGTGGGTCTTCAGTCACCGGGTATTAAGTGCTTCTGGTGTAGCACAGGAGCAGTGACACACACCGGATACACAATGCCTTCTCTAATCCTCACACCAACTCTGCCAGCAAGGATTACTAATCCCATCCCATCCTGATTGCAAAATTCAGACTTAAATTGAAGAAAGTAGGGAAGACCACTAGACCATTCAGATATAACCTAAATCAAATCCCTTATGTATATACAATGGAAGTGACAAATAGATTCAAGGGATTAGATCTCATAGACAGAGTGCCTGAAGAACTATGGATGGAGGTTGATGACTTTGTACAGGAGGTGGCAATCAAGACCATCCCCAAGAAAAACAAATATAAAAAGGCAAAATGGTTGTCTGAGGAGGCCTAACAAATAGCTGAGAAAAGAAGAGAAGCTAAAAGCAGAGGAAAAAAAGAAAGATATGCCCATCTGAATGCAGAGAATAGCAAGTGGAGATAAGAAAGCCTTCATCAATGATCAATGCAAAGAAATAGAAGAAAACAACAAAATGGGAAAGACTAGAGATCTCTTCAAGAAAACTAGAGATCCCGTGAAAGGGAACATTTCATGCAAAGAGGGGCACAATAAAGGACACAAATGGTCTGGACCTAACAGAAGCACAAGATATTAAGAAGAAGTGGCAAGAATACACAGAAGAACTCTACAAAAAAGATCTTCACTACCCAGATAATCATGATGGTGTGATCACTCACCTAGAGCCAGACATCCTGGAGTGTAAAGTCAAGTGGGCCTTAGGAAGCATCATTATGAACAAAGCTAGTGGTGGTGATGGAATTTCAGTTGAGCTATTTCAAATCCTAAAAGATGATGTGGTGAAAGTTCTGCACTCAATATGCCAGCAAATTTGAAAAACTCAGCAATGGCCACAGAACTGGAAAAGTTCAGCTTTCATTCCAATTCCAAAGAAGGGCAATGCCAAAGAATGTTCAAACTACCTAACAATTGTACTCATCTCACATGCTGGCAAATGCTGAAAATTCTCCAAGCTAGGCTTCAACAGTACATGAAGAGAGAAATTCCAGATATTCAAGCTGGACTGAGAAAAGGCAGGGGAACCAGACATCAAAATGACAACATCCACTGGATCATAGAAAAATCAAGAGAGTTCCAGAAAAATATCTGTTTTATTGACTATGCCAAAGTCTTTGACTGTGTGGATCACAACAAACTGTGGAAAATTCTGAAAGAGATGGGAATACCAGACCACCTGACCTGCCTCTTGAGAAATCTACACGCAAGTCAAGAAGCAACAGTTAGCATTGGACATGGAACAATGGACTGGTTCCAAATTGGGAAAGGAGTATATCAAGGCTATACATTGTCACCCTGCTTATTTAACTTCTATGCAGAGTACATCATGTGAAATGCCAGGCTGGATGAAGCACAAGCTGGAATCAAGGTTGCTGGGAGAAGTATCAATAACCTCAGATATGCAGATGACACCACCCTTATGGCAGAAAGCAAATAAAAACTAAAGAGCCTCTTGATGAAAGTGAAAGAGGAGAGTGAGAAAGCTGGCTTGAAACTCAACATTGAAAAAACAAAGATCATGGCTTCCGGTCCCATCACTTCATGGCAAATAGATGGGGAAACAATGAAAACAGTGACAGATTTTATTTTCTTTGGCTCCAAAATCACTGCAGATGGTGTCTGCAGCCATGAAATTAAAAGATGCTTGCTCCTTGGAAGAAAAGCTATGACAAACCTAGACAGTGTTCTAAAAGAGCAGACACATGACTTTGCCAACAAAGGTCCATCTATCTAGTCAAGGCTAGGGTTTTTCCAGTAGTCATGTATGGATGTGAGAGTTGGACCATAAAGAAAACTGAGCACTGAAGCATTGATGCTTTTGAACTGTGGTGTTGGAGAAGACTCTTGAGAGTCCCTTGGACTGCAACGAGTTTGAACCAGTCAATCCTAAAGGAAATCAGTCGTGAATATTCACTGAAAGGGATATATATCAGCATACTGATACTGAAGTTGAAGCTCCAATACTTTGGCCATCTGACAAAAGAACTGACTCATTGGGAAAGACCCTGATGCTGGGAAGGATTGAAGGCAGGAGGAGAAGGGGGTGACAGAGGATGAGATGGTTGGATGGCATCACTGAGTCCATGGACATGAGTTTGAGCAAGCTCTGAGAGTTGGTGATGGACAGAGAAGCCTGGCGTGCTGCAGTCCATGGGTTGCAAAGAGTCAGACAAGACAAAACTGAACCAAACAACTGAAGATGAAAAGGGCATCTCTTTTGGTGTTAGTTCTAGAAGATCTTGTAGCTCTTCATAGAACCCTTCAACTTCAGCTTCTTCAGCATTAGTGGTTGGGGCATAGACTATCATATTCAGTGGTTTGCCTTGCAAACGAACAGAGATCATTCTGTTGTTTTGGAGATTGCACCCAAATACTGCATTTCAGGCTCTTTTGTTGACTGTGAGGGCTACTCCATTTCTTCTAAGGGATTCTTGCCCACAGTAGTAGATATAATGGTCATCTGAATTAAATTCACCCATTCTGGTCCGTTTTAGTTCACTGATTCCTAAAGTATTGATGTTCACTCTTGCCCTCTCCTGTTTGACCACTTCCAATTTACCTTGATTCATGGACCTAACATTCCAGGTTCCTATGCAGTATTGTTCTTTATAGCATTGGACTTTATTTCCATCACCAGTCACATCCACAACAGGGCATTGTTTTTGCTTTGGCTCAGCCTCTTCATTATTTCTGCAGCTATTACTCTATGCTTCTCCAGTAGCATTTTGGGCACCTACCAACCTGGGGAGTTCATCTTTCAGTGTCATATCTTTTTGCCTTTTCATACTGTTCATGAGGTTCTCAAGGCAAGAATACTGAAGTGGTTTGCCATTCCATTCTCCAGTGGACCATGTTTTGTTAGAACTCTCCACCATGACCCATCTATCTTGGATGGCCCTACTCGGCCTGGCTTAGAGTTTCATTGAGTTAGACAAAGCTGTGGTCCATGTGATCAGTTTGGTTAGTTTTCTGTGACTGTGATTTTCATTCTATCTGTCCTCTGATGAATAAGGATAAGAGAACCTCACTACACCTTCCTACCTTCACCTCTCAAGTGAGCAAACCCCACCTTCTCTACTTAGGGGAATTATATGATCTACTGAATGCCACCTGGTAGGTGCTCAGCAAACAGTGGATGCCCCTCCTGCCTCCCTACATTTGTAAGTACCCAAAAGATCAGCATGAAATGTGAGTCTTTGAGAGGGCCACACAGCTGACCAAGGTCTATGGGGCCTGGGATTTTATATGCAGCTGTGGAAACCTATCTTCCAAGGACTGTGTTGACTGTTGCTAACTGGCAGGAAGACAAAACCTTACAGCAACATGTGAACTCAAGCAAATGGTAGAACTCTACGCATTGGGGAGAAAACCAAGGTGACATGACTTGCCTAACATCACAGCAATTCCTAACGCCCTGGCTTCAGAAAACATCTGCCTTGATGTTTCCCAAGCCACCTGGGATCTCTATGGAAGAGCTCCTGGGCACCGGACAACAATACAGAAGGCCTACCTGCCCACAGCATTCCATCTGCCTAGACCTAGTAGGGCTTACGAATTCCCTTGCTCATTTTCCTCAGGGTCAGCTTGAAGTTTCCCTCCACTGGCCCCACTAAGCCCTATTGCTCCTATTGAGTGTCTCCACTTGTGTGCTCATCTTTCGCAGAACATTGTGGGCCCCCTGTGGCTGTGGACCCATTCCTGTATCCCTGTTATCTGACCCAGGGCATGACACCCAGTATGACCTTGTTAGACCATAAGACCACACCAACAGCCGAGACTCAAGTGTCTTTGTCATTTGCAACATGACTGATGCTCACAAAGGGAGGAAAAATAAAAGGGGACATTTGTGGTCAAATTGGTGGGAACCACAGAGCTAGTTAAAACTCTTCCTTTTCCACAGAAGCAACCAGAGGCCCTTATGGGAAGTATCTTGCCCAAAATCTTCAAAGAAGGTGGTGACAGAGTGAGAAATCTGACCCAGAAATATGACTCATAGTCCCCACTTCACTTCCTCATTGAGAACTGAGGGAAGGTGGGTACCAAGAAGAGGAGATGCCTCTTTCTGGGAATATTGCTTTCTTTAATTAACTAGGGGCCCTGGGGTCAAAATTCTTCTGGGCTTCAAGCCCATCTTTAAAGCTTCAACCAGTGTTAATTAAAAGAGCTTTTTCAGCACTCACCGGACCAGGCTATGCTGAGAACTGAGTGGCCTCCATGGACACAAACAGCATCTTTCACATACCAGGCTGACTGCTTTCAGCAGAGTGGGCTGCAACCTCCTAAGGGATAAGGAGAACCCAAGAGCCATTGAAGAAGTACATGGTCTGTGGAAGGGAGGTACTTGCCAGTCCAAGAGGACTGAAATTTTGAAGCTGAGCAGGACCTTGTGGGATCCTTCTGGGTACAAAAGCCCTCTGTGTCCCCTGTTTCTTGTTTGTAGGAAAAAAATTCCAGGCTCACAGACCTTCCCTGAGTCCAAAGGGCAGATACAAACAGTTTCTAATTAGGGAGGTGAGGGAATGCAGAAATAAAGGAGGAGCAATCAAGAAACATGAAGCAGGGTCCTGATTCCTCCTCAGTTCAGTTCAGTCGCTCAGCCATGTCTGACTCTTTGCAACCCCGTAGACTGCAGCATGTCAGGCTTCCCTGTCCATCACCACCTCACAGAGCTTGCTCAAAGTCATGTCCATTGAGTCGGTGATGCCATCCAATCATCTCATCCCTGTCATTCCCTTCTCCTCCTGTCTTCAGTCTTTCCCAGCATCAGCGTCTTTTCTAATGAATCAATTCTTCTCATCATGTGGCCAAAGTATTGGAGCTTCAACTTCAGTAGCAGTCCTTCCGATGAATATTCGGGACTGATTTCCTTTAGAGTTGACTGGTTTGATTGCCTTGCAGTCCAAGGGACTCTCAAGAGCCTTCTCCAACACCACAGTTCAAATGCATCAATTCTTTGGCACTCAGCTTTCTTTATGATCCAACTCTCACATCCACACATGACAACTGGAAAAACCATAGCTTTGATTAGATGGACCTTTGTTGGTAAAATAATGTCTCTGCTTTTTAATATGCTCTCTAGTTTGGCCATAGTTTTTCTTCCAAGGAGCAAGCATCTTTTAATTTCATGGCTGCAGGCACCATCTGCAGTGACTTTGGAGCCCAAAAAAATAAAGTCTCTCACTGTTTCCATTGTTTCCCCATCTACTTGCCACGAAATGATGGGACTGGATGCCGTGATCTTCATTTTTTGAATGTTGAGTTTTAAGCCAGCTTTCTTACTCTCCTCTTTCACTTTCATCAAGAGGCTCTTTAGTTTTTATTTGCTTTCTGCCATAAGGGTGGTGTCATCTGCATATCTGAGGTTATTGATACTTCTCCCAGCAATCTTGATTCCAGCTTGTGCTTCATTCAGCCTAGCATTTCACATGATGTACTCTGCATATAGGTTAAATAAGCAGGGTGACAACATACAGCCTTGATGTACTCTTTTCCCAATTTGGAACTAGTCCATTGTTCCATTTCCAGTTCTAGCTGTCTCTTCTTGACTTACATACAGATTTCTCAGGAGTAGGTAAGGTGGTCTGGTATTCCCATCTCTTTCAGAATTTTCCACAGTTTTTTTTTGTGATCCACACAGACAAAGGCTTTGGCATAGTCAATGAAGCAGAAGTAAATGTTTTTCTTAAATTCTCTTGGTTTTTTATGATCCAACAGATTTGTCAATTTGATGCCTAGCTCCTCTGCCTTTTCTTAATGCAGTTTGGACATCTGGAAGTTCTCAGTTCACATACTGTTGAAATCTAGCTTAGAGAATTTTGAGCGTTACTTTGCTGGTGTCTGAGAAAAGTGGAACTGTGCGGTAGTTTGGGCATTCTTTGGCATGGCCTTTCTTTGGGATTGGAATGAAAACTGACCTTTTCCAGTCCTGTGGACACTGCTGAGTTTTCCAAATTTGCTGGCATATTGAGTGCAGCACTTTCACAGCATCATCTTTCAGGATTTGAAATAGCTCAACTGAAATTCCATCACCTCCACTAGCTTTGTTTGCAGTGATGCTTCCTAAGGCCCACTTGACTTCACATTCCAGGATGTCTGGCTCTAGGTGAGTGATCACACCATCATGATTATCTGGGTAGTGAAGATCTTTTTTTGTAGAGTTCTTCTGTGTGTTCTTGCCACTTCTTCTTAATATCTTCTGCTTCTGTTAGGTCCATTCCATTTCTGTCCTCAAGGGATATACATAACAATATCTTTGAGTCCTTCTGAAGGAACTAAGACCCCCACCCAAGTGGAGGATGGAAACTTCTGACTGAGCACAGGACTCCTGGAGCACTGCTCTGTCACCTCACCACCAATCAATCAAAAGAAAGTCTGCACATAATAAAAGATAAGGCAGATTCTGACCCCCTCCCCAAATGATTAACTGTGATTAGCTTCCTCTTTCTCTCTTTAAAAATTTTCATGATTATTAGAATCTTCAGAGCTGGTTCCTGAACATATGTCCACCTTCTCCTCAGGTTGCTGAATTCCTGAATAAAGCAAACTTTCCTACTCCAACCAATACTTGTCTCTAGAGTATTGACTTTCAAGTGGCAAGGAGCTGAACCTGAGTTTGATAACAATTTAAAAGCCAGTTGAGTTAACTAGAAAATGAAGGTAGAGCAAGAGAATGAGGAAACAGAAAAAGAAAGCAGCAATGGATGGGGGTAACAGGGAGCAAGGTGAGGGAGGCAGATCAGAGGTTTGCAAGGGCCATGTTGAAGAGTTTGCTCTTCCCTCTGTATCAGTAAATCACTAAAGGGTTTAAACAAGAGAGGAGCATATCAGTTTTGTTTTGTTTTGTTTTGTTTTAATGATAAAGCAATTGCACTAAAAAGAATTTTAGAGGGAAGAGAATTGCCATCATATCTGAGAGTCCTTAAAAATTCGGGGATCCCCAAGCCCATTCATAGATAATACATTAAAGAGACAGAAGTCAAATAAAAGCTATTAAATTCATGGTTATTTTTTATTACAGCTAAAGGACAGAGATTAAAATCAGCCAAAGGAAGAAGCATGTAGGGCTGAGACCAGGAAGTGAAACCAAACAGGCCACTGTGGGGCTCCTGGGTACAGAAGCCTTTCTGTGTCCCCTGTTTCTTGTTTAGGAAATAGGCTTCATTTAGGCCCCATGACCTTCCCTGAGTTCCGAAGGGCAGTTTAAACAATTGCTGATAAGGAAGGGAAGGGATGCAGAATCAAGGTGGGAAGGGTGGAGAGAAGCCAAGAAACAACAGTGCAACCTCGGGGCGGGGTTCTGGCTCCCCTAAGGGATCGGGGGGTGGGGGGGGGCCTTAACATTGTCTTTGAGCTCTTCTACAGAACTAAAACCCACACCAAATGGAAGATGTTAACTACTTGATGAAGCATTCTTCATTCCAGAGAAAGTCAAAGTTTAACAACCTTGAGAACCACAGAAACTCATCAAGAGACCATCTGAGCCCAGATTAAAAGAGTGCAGACTCTGCACACACCTTGATCCTTATTAGCAACTCCACCTTGAACCTTTGCTATAAAACTCCTCACCAAATCCCCCCTGGCTTGGAACACAGTTTTTGAGGGAATGAGCCTGCTCTGTCCCCCTTTGCCTGGCAAAGCAATAGAGCTATTCTTTCCTACTTCATCCAAAACTCTGTCTCCAAGATTTAATTCAGCACTGGTGCCTAGAGGCCTAGATTTTGGCATCAGAAGATTCCAAATGCAGAAATTCCAGTTGTCCTCTGTCCATGGAGTGAGAGATAACAAACCATTTCCAGCATCAATGTGTGACAATATACAGGAATGTTACCAACCCATGAAGCTCACCCAAGCCTTTGTATTCATACTCCTTACTTGCGCTCATTCTGCCCATCCCACCAGAGGTTGAGCTGATGCCTTGTGAGCCAACATTCTCACCTTATATCACACCGCTGGTGTAGCCCAAAACCCCCAGGGAAACAAGGACACTGCCATCAAGGCTTAGACATTTCCTGGAGGAACTGAGGGCAAAGGCAAGACTTCACTCTGAGCAAGGTCAGATGCATTACTACACAAGAAGGGACTGGAGAGAGGCTGAGGTAGAGATGGGGAAAGCACACAGGAAGTGATTGCATCATCCAAGCAAAAGATGGAGGTGGCCAAACTAGCATGGTGGAAGAGATGCTGATGGTGGAGACGAAGGCATGCTTAAGAGAGATCTGACTAGTTTCATTAGAGACATTTTTGAAATTTTTGGGAAAATTTTTACTCCAATCAAGATGGAATAGCAGAGACTGGATCTATTTTGCTGCCAAAGGCAATCAAAATTTATTTACATATTTATCAAATATATCAAAGGTTTTCAAGACCATGAAGGACATCAAGCAAATAAAGGACAGTGGTTTCAGTGAGGTGAGGAACAAAGGAAGTTGGGTGCCACGACTGTCCTAGTTTACTGCCTTGAGAGTTTACAGGAAGAGTTGAGGAAATGGAGCTAAGAACAAAGGAAAATAAAGTGGACAGAGTTTGCAGAACAGAGGACTGAAGAGAAGACGGCTGCAGTGAGAGAGAACTCCAGGATGATGTGCAGAGTGCTCCCAGAACATCAGCTAAGTGTGGACCAAGGCATGTATGTAAGGAAACTACCCAAGGCTGAGGAGGGAACCATCCAATGGGGTCAGAGGAACTGATGCCTGGCCCTCGCCCAGAGCCAGGACTAGTCCCATTCCCACCCACCAGACTGCAAAGCCTCATAATTCATGGACTATTGGATAGAGCAATTAGAAAGGTTTGGCTTAAAACTCAACATTCAGAAAACGAAGATCATGGCATCCGGTCCCATCACTCCATGGGAAATAGATGGGGAAACAGTGGAAACAGTGTCAGACTTTATTTTGGGGGGCTCCAAAATCACTGCAGATGGTGACTGCAGCCATGAAATTAAAAGACGCTTACTCCTTGGAAGAAAAGTTATGACCAACATAGATAGCATATTCAAAAGCAGAGGCATTACTTTACCGACTAAGGTCTGTCTAGTCAAGGCTATGGTTTTTCCTGTGGTCATGTACGGATGTGAGAGTTGGACTGTGAAGACGGCTGAGCGCAGAAGAATTGATGCTTTTAAACTGTGGTGTTGGAGAAGGCTCTTGAGAGTACCTTGGACTGCAAGGAGATCCAAACAGTCCATTCTGAAGGAGATCAGCCCTGGGTGTTCTTTGGAAGGAATGATGCTAAAGCTGAAACTCCAGTACTCTGGCCACCTCATGCAAAGAGTTGACTCATTGAAAAAGACTTTGATGCTGGGAGGGATTGGGGGCAGGAGGAGGAGGGGACGACCAAGGATGAGATGGCTGGATGGCATCACTGACTCGATGGACGCTACTCTGAGTGAACTCCGGGAGTTGGTGATGGACAGGGAGGCCTGGCATGCTGTGATTCATGGGGTTGCAAAGAGTCGGACACGACTGAGCGACTGAACTGAACTGAACTGAACTGAACTGGGTTTCATAGAGAAAAAATAATTAGCCTTGGATTAAATACTAGTCTGACCATGCCTAACAAAGCTTAAAGAAAAATCTGAAAAGATCAAAATATTGTCAAGTAAATTAATCGTGTCACATAGCAAATTTCAAAAATATAAAAATAAAAAATATCTAGCACCAAACAAATTGGTTTACTTTAACAACTAGCAGCGTGGGCAGCTGCGACCAGCGCACTAAGTGTGGCTGAGAGGAGCTACCCCACGTCTGAGGTGAGGGGCAAGAGCCGGGAGGACCCCATGCCTGAAGGGCAGCGGCCAAGAGGAGTTACCCCACGTCCGAGGTCAGGGGCAGCAGCCGAGAGAGCCAGGCTGCGATGGCACAGGAATGGCAGAGAGGAGCTACCCCGCGTCTGAGGTCAGGGGTGGTGGCCGGGAGGAGCTACCCCACGTCAAAGGAGCGGTGGCTGCGTGGGTGCAGGAGGGCCTAAAGGAGCTATCCCACATTGAAGGTCAGGAAGGGCGGTGGTGAGGAGACACCTTTCGTCCAAGGTAAGGAGCAGTGGCTGTGCTTTGCTGGACCAGCTGTGAAGAGATACCCCACGCCCAAGGTAAGAGAACCCAAGTAAGATGGTAGGTGTTGCAAGAGGGCATCAGAGGGCAGACACACTGAAACCATACTCACAGAAAACTAGTCAATCTAATCACACTAGGACCACAGCATTGTCTAACTCAGTGAAACTAAGCCATGCCCATGGGGCCACCCAAGACGGGGGGTCATGGTGGAGAGGTCTGACAGAATGTGGTCCACTGGAGAAGGGAATGGCAAACCACTTCAGAATTCTTGCCTTGAGGACCCCATGAACAGTATGAAAAGGCAAAATGATAGGATACTGAAAGAGGTACTCTCCAGGTCAGTAGGTGCCCAACACGCTACTGGAGATCAGTGGAGAAATAACTCCAGAAAGAATGAAGGGATGGAGCCAAAGCAAAAACAATACCCAGTTGTGGATGTGACTGGTGATAGAAGCAAGGTCAAATGCTGTAAAGAGCAATATTGCATAGGAACCTGGAATGTCAGGTCCATGAATCAAGGCAAATTGGAAGTGGTCAAACAGGAGATGGCAAGAGTGAACCTCGACATTCTAGGAATCAGCGAACTAAAATGGACTTAAATGGATGAATTTAACTCGGATGACCATTATGTCTACTACTGCAGGCAGGAATCCCTCAGAAGAAATGGAGTAGCCATTATGGTCAACAAAAGAGTCTGAAATGCAGTACTTGGATGCAATCTCAAAAACGACAGAATGATCTCTTTTGGTTTCCAAGGCAAACCGTTCAATATCACAGTTATCCAAGTCTATGCCCCAACCAGTAACACTGAAGAAGCTGAAGTTGCTCGGTACTATGAAGACCTACAAGACCTTTTAGAACTAACACCCAAAAAAGATGTCCTTTTCATTATAGGAATGCAAAAGTAGGAAGTTGAGAAACACCTGGAGTAACAGGCAAATTTGGCCTTGGAATGCAGAATGAAGCAGGGCAAAGACTAATAGAGTTTTGCCAAGAGGATGCACTGGTCATAGCAAACACCCTCTTCCAACAACACAAGAGAAGACTCTGCACATGGACATCACCAGATGGTCAACACTGAAATCAGACTGATTATATTCTTTGCAGCCAAAGATGGAGAAGCTCTATACAGTCAACAAAAACAAGACCAGGAGCTGACTGTGGCTCAGATCATGAACTCCTTATTACCAAATTCAGACTCAAATTGAAGAAAGTAGGGAAAACCACTAGATCATTCAGGTATGACCTAAATCAAATCCCTTATGATTATACAATGGAAGTGAGAAATAGATTTAAGGGCCTAGATCTGATAGATAGAGTGCCTGATGAACTATGGAATGAGGTTTGTGACATTGTACAGGAGACAGGGATCAAGACCATCTCCGTGGAAAAGAAATGAAAAAAAGCAAAATGACTGTCTGGGGAGGCCTTACAAATAGCTGTGAAAAGCAAAGGAGAAAAGAAAAGATACAAGCATCTGAATGCAGAGTTCCAAAGAATAGCAAGAAGAAAGCCTTCTTCAGCAGTCAATGCAAAGAAATAGAGGAAAAGAACAGAATGGGAAAGACTAGATATCTCTTCAAGAAAATTAGAGATACCAAGGGAACATTTCATACAAAGATGGGCTCGATAAAGGACAGAAATGGTCTGGACCTAACAGAAGCAGAAGATATTAAGAAGAGGTGGCAAGAATACACAGAAGAACTCTACAGAAAAGATCTTCACTACCCAGATAATCACGATGGTGTGATCACTCATCTAGAGCCAGACATCCTGGATGTGAAGTCAAGTGGGCCTTAGAAAGCATCACTACGAACAAAGCTAGTGGAGGTGATGGAATTCCAGTGGAGCTATTTCAAATCCTGAAAGATGATGCTGTGAATGTGCTGCACTCAAGATGCCAGCAAATTCTGAAAACTCAGCAGTGTCCACAGGACTGGAAAAGGTCAGTTTTCATTCCAATCCCAAAGAAAGGCAATGCCAAAGAATGCTCAAACTACCTCACAATTGCACTCATCTCACATGCTAGTAAAGTAATGCTCAAAATTGTCCAAGCCAGGCTTCAGCAATATGTGAACCGTGAACTTCCAGATGTTCAAGCTGGATTTAGAAAAGGCAGAGGAACCAGACATCAAATTGCCAACATCCACTGGATCATGAAAAAAGCAAGAGAGTTCCAGAAAAACATCTATTTCTGCTTTATTGACTATGCCAAAGCCTTTGGCTGTGTGGATCATAATAAACTGTGGAAAATTCTGAAAGAGATGGGAATAACAGACCACCTGACCTGCCTCTTGAGAAACCTGTATGCATGACAGGAAGCAGCAGTTAGAACTGGACATGGAACAATAGACTGGTTCCAAATAGGAAAAGGAGTACGTCAAGGCTGTATATTGTCACCCTGCTTATTTAACTTCTATGCAGAGTACATCATGAGAAACACTGGGCTGGAAGAAACACAAGTTAGAATCAAGATTGCCAGGAGAAATATCAATAACCTCAGATATGCAGATGACACCACCCTTATGGCACAAAGTGAAGAGGAACTAAATAAAAAGCCTCTTGATGAAAGTGAAAGAGGAGAGTGAAAAAGTTGGCTTAAAGCTCAACATTCAGAAAACGAAGATCATGGCATCCCGTCCCATCACTTCATGGGAAATAGATGAGGAAACAGTGGAAACAGCATCAGACTTTATTTTGGGGGGCTCCAAAATCACTGGAGACAACATCAGATGGTGACTGCAGCCATAAAATTAAAAGACGCTTACTCCTTGGAAGAAGAGTTATGACCAACCTAGATAGCATATTCAAAAGCAGAGACATTACTTTGCCGACTAAGGTCCGTCTAGTCAAGGCTATGGTTTTTCCTGTGGTCATGTATGGAAGTGAGAGTTGGACATCCATCAGTGAAGAAGGCTGAGCGCCGAAGAATTGATTCTTTTGAACTGTGGTGTTGAGAGTCCCTTGGACTGCAAGGAGATCCAACCAGTCCATTCTAAAGGAGATCAGTCCTGGGATTTCTTTGGAAGGAATGATGCTAAAGCTGAAACTCCAGTACTTTGGCCACCTCATGCAGAGTTGACTCATTGGAAAAGACTCTGATGCTGGGAGGGATTGGGGGCAGGAGGAGAAGGGGACGACCAAGGATGAGATGGCTGGATGGCATCACTGACTCAATGAACTTGAGTCTGAGTGAACTCTGGGAGTTGGTGATGGACAAGGAGGCCTGGCGTGCTGTGATTCATGGGGTCACAAATAGTCGGACACGACTGAGAGACTGAACTGAACTGAGCACCAAACAAGGTCAAATTCGCAAAGTCTGGCAACCAAGCATGCAAAGAAGCAGAAAAGTATGACCAATAAAATCAACAAAATAGAATTCCTATTGATTAACACTATAACACCTGAGACAGAAAATTCATGATATTCTTTATATGCAGATTAGACCTTGAAGAAGAACAAAACAGTGAGTTTAAAGACACAAAATAGAAACTATATAAAATGAAACATAGAGGAAAATAATTAATGATGCATCAATGAGTTGTATTTGAAATTGGATTCCCAGAAGATGTCGATGGGTAGGGTCAATTTCTTTTTGAAAAAATTATGGCTGAAATGTTCTTTGAATTGGATGCAAACTATATTTTACAGATCCAAGTTGTTCCATGAATGTCAAGCACAAGAAACATGAATAAAACTATACCAAACATACCAAATTGTCCAAAACCAGTAATAAAGAGAAAACTCTCAAACGCAGTAAGAGATATATAACTGTTAAAAATTGTGAATCACTCTATTTTCACATTTAATTTATATAACATTGTATATCAACTATACTTCAGATTGGAGAGTCCCAAAAAAAAGCAGTAGGAGGGAAAAGAAAAGCTAAGGCAAACAGAAGAGTAAAGGCTGTAACAGCAACATGCTTTTGTCAGAAGCGAAACCTGCTTGAACACAGGGAAGCCACGTCTTTAACACACAGGAAAGAAAAACAAGTTGTCAACCTAGAGTTCTATAGCCAGCAAAAATATCTTCCAAGGATGAAGGGGAAATCAACACTTTGGAAGACATGGAGAAGCCAAAAACGTATCTTCATCAGACAAAAGGAAAAATATAGCAGGTGGGAATACAGATACAAAAAAATGAACAAAGTACCAGAAATGGTAAATATGGAGCTAAATGTATAAAGTGTTTTTCTTATGATTTAATTCTCTGTAAATTATTTAAGTAACAATAACAACAGTGCAGTGTGGAGTTTATAAGTAAAAAGTGAAATATAGGACAACAGTAGCACAAAGGTGAGATGGGTAGACATGGAATTATCTTCTTACAAAATTCTTATCGTGTACTTAGAGACACAAAATACCACTTCAAATTAGAATATGATAAAATTTTCAAATAAATAGTTAAGGCAAATAATTCAACAAAGGAGACAAAAGGTAATCCTAAAAATACTCAGTTGATCCAAAATAAGGCAGAATAGAGGAAAATAAAAACAACAGGCTGGGCCAATAAGAAAATGAAATAGCAAGATGATAGGTTTAAGTCTATATCAATAATCATATTAAAAGGTCTAAATATCACCAACTGGATGATCTTTTTAAAGAGCATGATACAATAACTGATGCTGGAAATACTGGATCTATATGGAATCTCTGAAGCAAAAAGTAACCACAATCCATACCTCATACCATATACAAAAATTAACTCAAAATGGATCATCGGCCTAAATATAAAACCTAAAATTAGAAATATTCTAGAAAAAAACATAGTAATGTCTTCATGGCCTTATTTTTTTGCCTCTGGACATTTTCTCAGGCTATCCTCCCTACCTGGAGTACCCTTACCTTCAACTGTGTGTCTCAAGAAGATACAGGAGTAACTATTTTTTCAAATGTATAATTTTTCAGGATCCAAATCATACATGATCTCTTCCACATTCTCTAAACTCTTCCAGGTAGAATTTATCTATCCTGTTTTGAAACTTCCCAGTTTGCTCTAGTTTTCCACATTTCTCATTGACTGTCTGTCTAGGATTAAATATATATCTTTAATATATATTAACATTAATATATAAATAAATATTATATATGTTAATTTTAGAATACATATATATCATAAATTTCCTATAAAACAATGAGCACCTTGGAGGCAGAAATCAGGTATGATTTATATTCTAAACTCTCCCAGTGTCTAGCAAGATGCCTGACACCCCATCACTAACATTTATTAGGACTGTATCATATGCCTGGGAAGTGATGGAGGTGAGAGTGCAAAGTCAGCCTGTGTGTTCTGTTGCTGGGATTTTAAGAGCTGGAAACACGTCTGATAGACAAGCCTGTCCAATGCCTTGATGATCACTATGAATATCCATCATTTCTTTTTCTTTTCCATTACAGGATATTAAACATATTTCCCTGTGCTATATGGTAAGACCTTGCTGCTTATCTGCTTTATATTACACATAGTAGTGTGTATATGTTACTCTCAAATTCCTAATTTACCCCTCCTTCCTCCTTTGTGAACCATAAGTCTATAATCTGTTTTGTAAATCAGTTCATTTGTATCATTTTTTTAGATTCCACATATAAGTGATATCCTGATACTTGTCTTTGTCTTTTTGACTTACTTCACTTAATATTGTAATCTCTAGGTTCATCCATGATGCTGCAAATGGCATTATTTCACTCTTTTTTATGGCTGAGTACATTCTAAAGAAGATCAGTCCTGGGTGTTCTTTGGAAGGAATGATGCTAAAGCTGAAACTCCAGTACTTTGGCCACCTCATGCGAAGAGTTGACTCATTGGAAAAGACTCTGATGCTGGGAGGGATTGGGGGCAGGAGGAGAAGGGGATGAAAGAGGATGAGATGGCTGGATGGCATCACTGACTCGATGGACGTGAGTCTGAGTGAACTCTGGGAGTTGGTGATGGACAGGGAGGCCTGGCGTGCTGCAGTTCATGGGGTCACAAAGAGTCAGGCATGACTGAGCGACTGAACTGAACTGAACTAATACATATATACACAGACTGCATCTTCCTTATCAATTCATCTGTCAATGTACATTTAGGTTGCTTCCATGTCCTAGCTATTATAAATAATGTTGTAATGAACATTGGGGTGCATATATCTGTTCAGCTAAGAGTTTTCTATGGGAAATATCCATCATTAAACTCACCATTTTACTGTGAATACTGAGCAGTGTAAATTTGAACAATTCAATATCTTCACCCCAAATGTCCAGTCAAAGCACACATGTAATGGAATCACTCAAGAATTGCATTAGTCATTTTCATAATTTTTTTAATGTTCCTTCTATTTGGTGCCACTAAATCACTGAAACAAGCTTGGCCTCAGTTCTAGCATCACTATGGGCAGAGGCAGCTGGGAATTATAGGTTTCATTATAAATTTGCATGGAAAGAGATAAGAACATGGGTTTACAGGACCACGGAGTATTTTCCTGATATAAGGAGGCTCCCAAGGAGCCTAGATCTATTCTCAGCCGGATCCAGAAATTAGGTGGGAGGAACTGGTATCTGTGGCTCTGCCCATTAAATGTACAGATGGATATGCCAGCTTCCATGCTGGTTGCCTGAACACCACCCAGCCTCTCCTGGAGACAACTTCAATGCAACAAATGTGCAAAAACCATGGTAAGCCCAGGAACTCTGATCACAGAGAGGAAGGGCACCTAACTCAGTCCTGGGGGAAAGAAAGAGGGCTTCCTGGAACAGGAGTCAGCAAGGTAGACGCAAGGAAGTCACCAACCTAACCAGAAGCAGGTTGCACATGCAGAGCTTTTCAGGCTAAAGCTCAGATGTAGGAGAGCAAACAGCCTCCCTGGGCCTGTGTGAGAAGGGTGTGGTGACTGGAACCAAGAAGTGAGGAGCTAGAGGTGGAATGATCTGGAGCAGGAGGCTGGAGCCAAATCCCAAAGGACAGAGGGCCCAGGGTGCTGAGCTCAGTGTTTGGCTTTACCTGGAAGGCAGCTCACTGAAGTTCAAATACATGAGAGAGGACATGTGATCAGCTGCTCTAGGTGGGAGGAGCTTAAAGGACCTCAGAGAGAGCTGTAGAGCCTCTTTCCACAAAGAGCTAAAGCCATTGTGAATGGATGGTATGGGCAGAAGAGCCCAGATGATAGCCAAGTCCTCAGAAAATAAACACTACATTACAAGCTGAGATAAATGTTAGGAAGCCTAAGCTTCCCAAAGAAGTGACATTTGGGTGGAGACCAAAGAGATGAGAAAGCTAGGTGACCACTGCTAAACCTTCCAGGCAGAGAGCAGCAGGTTCTAAGGCCCCAAGGCAGGAGGAACAGTCCTGGCCTCTTCTCGACTCTCCACGCTCATCTCCCAGGAACCCCATACTCCATCACCCTGGGTGCACCCCATGCTTGCCCGCCTTCCCGTCTGCCTTACTCCTCCTTTCCCTGGCCCCCTGGGGTCTGATCCCAGGGGCACCTCCTCTGTGAAGTCCTCAGTAGCTCACTAAGCACTTGGCCCATCAGTGTTATGTGTCTCCACAACCCATCCACCTCCTTTCTGGCAGTGATCATTTCTGAATGGAATCAGGCATTTGATGCTCCCACTAGATTACAAGCTCCTTGAGACTGGAGACCATATTTTTGTTTTCACATGGCACATGGCAGGCCCTCAATAAGCCAGGATGTTTGCCTTAAGAAATTAATCCAGGTTTCTCAGTCTTGGTGCTATTGACAGTTAAAGCCAACACTTCTTTGCTGTGGGGAATGTCCGGTTTGTAGCAGAATATCTAGTACCATCCATTCTTCTGTCTATTAGATGTCAGTATCATCCTCTTATAGGTCGTGACCACACAAAGTGTCTCCAAGCACTGCCTGATGTCCCCTGGGAGTGAAGACTGCTCCCAGCTGAGAACCAGTCGATTCGGACAATCCACGCTCTTACTTTTTTCCAGGCAGGGAAACCAAGGAACAGGGACTGTTCATTGGCTAGTCTTTCTCTCCTTGAAGGACTTCTAGTCGACAAGTAAACAATCAGAAGTGAAAGTAAAGCAAGAGGGAAAGGAAACCGGCCTCCAAAATCACACAGACTTTCTTATCTGAAGTCTTCTGCCAACATCACTATTTAACCACGGAGTTGATTCTCATCTTGTAAACAAGAAGGAAAGCGGTTTGCCAGATAACGCTCTCCCTCCCAGGCTCTGAGAAAGGCCTGGCCCCTCTCCAGGCCGGGGACAGGTGGCAACTCTGAATGTGTGTGTCCCCACGGGACATGGGAGCCACCGCGCTCCAGCCTCTGAAGCTTCTGCTTCGCACAAAAATTTTCCCAGAGAGAAGAACCTAGTTTAATGGTTGAGCGTGTAGACATGGGGCCAGCTTACATAGATTTGGATTCTGGCCCCGTCGCCTACTGGAAGCATGGCACTGGCCACCTTATGCAGCCTCTCTGAACCTTGACTTCCTCGCCTGTAAAAAGGACATCTTTAGAGCCCCTTTGGCTGTACATTGGAAGGACTGATGCTGAAGCTCCAATACTTTGGGCCACCTGATGTGAAGAGCCAGCTCATTGGAAAAGATTCTGATGTTAGGAAAAATTGAAGGCAAACGGAGAAGAGAGTGGCAGAGGATGAGATAGCATCACTGACTCAATGGAGATGAATTTGAGCAAACTCAAAGAGACAGCAAAGGACAGGAAAGCCTGGCATGCTGCAGTCCATGGGGTCGCTGAGAGTTGGACATGACCTAGAGATTGAATAACAACCACAGAGCGCCTCTATGCGTTGGTTGTATAATCCTTAGCACAGTGAAGGCCAAATACAGGGCATGTACATATATGGACACACAGACAAGCTCAAGACCTGAAAGATTTTTACTATTTTAAGAATGAGAAGAAGGCAGCGTGAGAGGTTGGACTTGGATGACAGATGAGGAAAAGCCCAGATCTGCCACATTAGCGAGGTCTGATTTTGGTTTCGTTGTTGAGGAAAAGGAGATCACAAAACCTCCCCTGCTTGTTTGTCAAAGCCATAATGAGGCTCAAATTAGAACAACGTTTTCCTAACATTTTGGACTGCTATCCACAATAAGAAATATATTCTACCGACACAACAAAATCTAGAACACACACAGAGTTGAAACAAATATTTCACAATTCTTACCCTTCTGTGTGTCATGCACTCTGATAAAGTCTATTCAATATGGTTTAATTTTTTTCAGCCCACTAGAATAACCTTATGATTCACTAATGAGTCATGACTTTCCACCAGAAAAACATTGGATTTTAGAATAAATGAGAGAGTAGTTGGTAAAATCATAGAGTGATATTCAAGTATGAGTTTGCATATTAGCATTATGAGCAGTGCTCCCATTATCCACTGCGGCTTAACAAGAACCTGAAAACTAGTCATTTAAATCAACACTTTATTATTAACCATCACAGTTGGGATGGCTCATTGAGTTAAACTGGGTGATTCTCTCTTGGTTCAGCTGGAACAGTACTCATCTGAAAGCTCAACTGTGCTGGACATCCCAGATGGTACCCCCAGAGGGCTGAAAGCCCCTGCTGGAGGTCAACTGGAAAACCTACACAGGGCTTCTCCGTGTGACTTGGGCTTCTCACCTTATGGTGCCTTGGTTCAAAGAGAAAGAACACCCAGAGTAAACGTCCCCAAAAGCCAGAAAAGAAAGCAGCAGACCATTAAGGGCTGTGCCTAGAAGTGACACAGTATCATTTCTGCCTTAGCCTACTGATCAAAGCAGTCCCAACATAATCCCATATTGGGAAGGGTAGCAAATTTGCTCTGCAGAAGAGCTTATGGATTGGGAGACGTGACTGCATCCATCTTTGGAAATACAACCTGTTACAGTTGGTGATAGACTTTTCTCAAACCCAGATCACTCTGACAGTGGGTAAATCGCTTTCCTTGCCCTGCTCTGTTTTCTCATCAACAGAACAAGGGAATTGACTAAATGTATTAAAAGACCTTCTGACTCTAGACTTCTGTGTCCAAGATAAAGTTGGGGACACACCCATGCCGTCTAACAAGGTATGCATTTGACATCAGCTAAAATCACCCCCTGGAACTCACCTGGATTCTTGGTTTGTATTTGCTAAGCCCTGCCTGTAATTTTCCCACTGGCTTTAAAATCAGAAAAGACACCTCTTTTTCCTCCTAACCAAGAATCATACTGAGATGATTGTGGTGGGCCTTCCTTGCTTTTCACTCCTCAGACCCATCACAATATGAGCAAGATTCTCTGAAGGACCCATTTGCCAAAACCAGTCACCCAATGAAGAGATGCAGCCAGCACAGTACTTTATTCTGTTACCCATGCTGCACAAGCCACACAGGAAAGAAGCAAAAACCGCTAGGATTTTATGAAGCATCATTTTGTCAGGCTTAAGGAAGGTGGAAAAGAAATGCGGCAGCAACAACTACAAAAAGAACATATCTGCCAGACTTCAAGATCAATTCCAAATATAAACCAAAAGGACTGCTTCTCAGAGGGAATCAGATTCCTCGTCCATCGCATCAAGAAGCTATAGGCACTAAAAGTACTTGAATTGGTTCCCTTTCTCCTTGGATACAATCACTAATCTCTCTTCCTTGCCTTCTTTCTTTCTTTTCTGGGGATGTAGCCCACTCACCTGGCACATAAAATACTCATATTATGACACCCAGGCTTTAGAGATTTACATGAGAATCAGCAAACTTTATTTTAGCCCAATATAGAGCATGTGCGATGCATGGAGTGAACTCTGGGCTTATTCCCCAGATAAGTCATTTATTTCTTTCCTCAAAGAAAAATCCAATATCCTGAGATCAGATGCATATTGGAGCTTTGGTTGGAAAAGAACCAGACAGGGCTGGATTAACATGTTCACGTCAGCCTATCCCCACAGAGTGAACTGGGAGGCAGAGGGAGACCCAGTGGAGGAAGGTTCCACACGGGGCAGGGCAGTGCCTCCAACCTGCTCGTCTGCCACAACCTCAAGCATCCCTCCTCATCTGAACAATACCAGAAGCACTTTCTGATTTACCAGCTCAGAGAGATGCATGTGTTTTCTCTGTGTGCTCTGAGATGCTATTTTAAAAAGCAAGCAAAAGACAGCAAGCCTGGGCTTTATGGGCTTGCCTGGTGGCTCTGTGGTAAAAATTTGCCTGCCCATGCAGGAGACGAAAAAGACAAGCATTCGATCACTGGATCAAGAAGATCCCCTGGAGAAGGGCATGGCAACCCATGCCAGTATTCTTGCCTAGAGAACCCCATGGATGGAGGAGCCTGGCAGTCCGTGGGGTTAGGAAGACTTAGAAACTGAAGTGACTGAGCATGCACCCCCTGGACTTTATGCCTCTTCTGGACCCTCCTTCCCACTGGTGGTCCTGCAGTGCCCTCCAAGCCCAGCTAGTCCACCCGGGCTAGGCGGTGCTGGCTCTGTGCTCGGCATAGGCTGCATCCTCTGCCTGACACTCTCCCCCACATCTTTGGGTCTTCAGAGCCCCCTGTGCCCAAATTCCCCTCCCTGGAATTTGCGGACAGCATCACACTCCCCACACCTGCACCACACTCCCCAGTGGTCCCTGAATTGAATTCAATTATGCACTTTCCAATGCTATTGCCTTTCTCACCAGTGTGCCAGCTTCTTAAACCAGAAACTCACATTTTTGTACCCGGAACTCCAGTGCCCCACACCGTGGTAAACACTGGCACCTTTCTATCAAACAACTTGATGGACAATGGAAAGGATGACTAATCTGCCAACTAAACTGCAGGCTTTGAAGCCTGCGATATAATCTTTCAGCCCAATCACTGTTTGGAACCAGCCCCAGGAAGTGACACCAACCTCTACCCTTGATTCTTGCAGCAGAAACCCAGGAGTCTTTCTTGGTCCCTCTCTCTCCCTCGACCACACACCTCTCCCCATCCTCAAGGCCTGTCCATTCTATTATCTCCCACTTGGACCACCAGCCCACTCTGACATGCTCTCCTGCCGTCTGTTCTACTTTCAATGACCTGAGTCACATCTGTAAATGAAATCAGGTCATGTCACATCCCTGTTTAAACCCTGCAGCAGTGCCCACACCTCTTCTCATAATATTCTGCTTCTTGTAAATGCTCACCAGGCATCACAAGAGGGGGTTCACCTTCAAATACACCCCACCCCTCTTCCCTGGGCTCACCACTCTGGATGTCCTTCAGATCCAAGAATATGCCTCAGAACCTCACACACTCTGTTCTTTCTCCTGGGAACCTTGTCCTGCACCTCCTCACTCCCCAGGACTCCAGGCCCTGCTAGCTCTGCCTCAAACCTCAGTCTAAATGTCACCTCCTCAGTATCCCTTCTCAACCTGTCCTCCAAATAAAATTATGCCTTCCCATTATTCTCTTTGGAGGAGGGCATGGCAACCCCACTCCAGTATTCTTGCCTGGAGAATCCCTTCAACAGAGGAGCCTGGCGGGCTACAGTCCACAGGGTTGCAAAGAGCCAGACATGACTGCAACAACTTAATACACACACACATTATTCTCTACCCCATTACTCTGAGTTCTCCTCCAGAACATCTATCGCAGTTTATAATCACGTATTTATTTGTCTGTTCCTTTGCTTGTTTCATGCCTCTGTCCCCACTAGAGGGAAGGTCCAAACAGGCAAGGATCCTGTCTGTTCTGTTCACCATGGTACACCCAGAACCTAAGCCAACACCTTGCACTGGGCAGGCCCTTGACCAGTGTGGGTGCATGAGCAAACTCAAGGGTGCTTCCCCACAGAGTCCATCACTGGCGAGTAAGAAACAGCTCTCAAACTGGGACCCTTGGTAAAGCAGGTGCACCCCATATCAGCAGGAGTTGCTGAGGTCCAGCAGTCAGCAGCATCATGGGAGATCCTCTCCAAGGTCAAATGAAAAGTACTGTGTTGGGTTACCTCTTGCCATGCAATGATAAAGAACCCACCTGCCAGTGCAGGAGGTGCAAGAGATGCGGGTTCGATCCCTGGGTCCGGAAGATCCCCTAGAGGAGGAAATGGCAACCCAGTCTAGTATTCTTGCCTGGAGAATCCCATGGATGGAGAAGCCTGGCAGGCTATAGTCCATAGGGTTGCAAAGAGTCAGACATGACTGAGTGACTAAGCACACACATCTCCTGCCACAAAAAGAAAAACACACCTGTTGGCAGGCTTCTGATACTCCACACCCAGGAATTCTGCTCTGGCCCATGTATCAGAGGACACAAAGAGCCACCAACTTCACTGGGGACCAGACTGCAGTATACGAGCCACACGGCCACTCCATCCATGTGACCTGGAAGATCTTAGGGTATTGGAAGTATTGGTGGTGGGAGGGGAGGCTCTGAGAAGCTTCTGCCAAGCCCAGGTGAGAGAACCACAGTTCAGGAGGCCCCTGAGGGTCTGCAGCCAGACCATACCATCTACAACAGAAAACTAGTGATTTTGAAAAATTAAATCCTGCCAGGCCACTGGACTCAGGCAGAGATGCAACACCCAGTCAAAGCTTAAGAAATGCCGAGGTGTCCAGGGCTGCCCAAAATGAGCTGGGTATGTCGGACCTGCCAAGACATAAGGTTGGGGACACCCAGAAGCTGTCCATCCTGAAAGAGAAGGACGTGTGCCTCTGGAGTGGAATGTAAGCAGGACCAGTGTGTGCCAACAAGCTGCAGGAGCAGGTAGCCCAACCCTCCCCTCCCACCATTGTGGAGCATGGCTGTACCTGCCCCCTTCTTCAGATCACACCTGTAGCTATAGGAGGGACCCTCAGAAAACCTCCCAAAGGGTGGAGCTTTGAGTAGAGCACCTGGCCATCCACTTTGTGCAGAAGGAGAAGTGGTGTAGGTTAGACTATACAGACTCATGGGCAATGTTGAAGGGCTTGGCTGGCTGGACAAGGGATTGTAAAGAGAAAACCTTAAGCCAGGGGACAAGGGGCTTGGGGTGCAGGCAGGTAGATGGACAGGTGGGAGTGGCCCAGATGTGAAGGTCTTTGTGCCATCAGCCACCTCTAGGTGGAGTAACCCCAAGGGGAGAGATAGAGGCCTCCTCCAGGGTTCCTGCCATGCTCTCTTTCTCAATTATAATGATGAACGGATCACTGCAAGAACCTCAGCCTGAGAGACTCATGGTGACCAGGGTCCCAGGCCATTTCATGCCATCAGGTGGACCCTGAAGCCAGCAGAGGTTCACCAAGGGGAGGGCAATCTAAGGTCAGGGGCGGAGGGACCCCCACAATGAGTTACACCCAGAGATTGATTGCAGTTCATCCACTAACCTTGCTCTTCTGAGCCCCCCAGGAGGATAGTGACCAGAATCCTGAAGGAGCCACTCCCCAGGGAAATAGAAAGAAGGGGACCACAAGGGTGAGCCTGGCTGGATGTGGAGATGCACCACCCAGATTCCCCTTAACAAAGGGTTCGTGGCCTCCGACTGTCACCCCTTCAGGGTGCTCGGCTGCTGCCGAGACCAGCCTCACCCAAGAGCACACCATTCCCAGAGCAGCCCACATCAGCCACTGAAGAGAACAGGGGTGTGAGGAGGGCGAGGGCCATATAGACGATGGGGCCAGCTAGGGTGCTATCAGCCCGCATCCCAGCTGGACTCCCTCCTCTGCCCCACTCTGCCTCTCCTGCCCTCCCACAGGTGGTGGTGGTTGTTGTTCGGTCACTCAGTCATGTCCAACTCCTTGTGACCCCATGGACTGCAGCACTCCAGGCTTCCCTGTCCTTCACCATCTCCCAGAGTTTGCTCAAAGTCATGTCCATAAGTCAGTGATGCCATCCCACCATCTCATCCTCTGTTGCCCCCCTCTCCTCTTGCCTTCAGTCTTTCTCAGCATCAGGGGCTTTTCTGAGGAGTCAGTTCTTTACATCAGGTGGCCAAAGTATTAGAGCTTCAACATCAATCCTTCCAATGACTATTCAGGATTGATTTCCTTTAGGATTGACTGGTTTGATCTCCTTGCAGTCCAAGGGACTCTCAAGAGTCTTCTCCAGCACCACAATTTAAAAGCATCAATTCTTCAGTGTTCAGCCTTCTTTATAGTCCAAATCTCACATCCTTAAATGACTACTGGAAAAACCATAGCTTTGACTGTACAGATCTCTGTTGGCAAAGTGAAGTCTCTGCTTTTTAATATGCTGTCTAGGTTTGTCAAAGCTTTTTTTTTCCCAACAGGTATTCATCCCTAATCAACGCCCTGCCCACCAATCTCCAGCTCAGTGTCTGACTCCCAAGGGGCTACCCGGCACAGAGAGAGGAGGTGGTACCCTACCCAGAGGCTGCGCTTTCACCAGCTTTAGATATCAGGGTGCTGTCTCACTCCATTTGGGCTGCTATGGCAATGACACCACAGACTAGGGGCTTGAACACACTTACTTCTCCCTGCTCTGGAGACTGGGATATTAAAGGTCAGCAGATCAGTGTCTGCTGGGGATCCTCTGTTGGCCATCTTTCTGTTGTGTCCTCAAGTGATGGGAGGGATGGGGGAATGCTCCAGGGTCTTTTCTAGAAGGACACTATTCCCATCTACCTCCCAGAGCCCCTGCTTCTTAATTCCACCACGTTGGAGATGAGGGCTTCAAGATGTGGACCTGA
The DNA here is from genome assembly GCF_014754425.2 of Oryx dammah. Classification (NCBI taxonomy): domain Eukaryota; kingdom Metazoa; phylum Chordata; class Mammalia; order Artiodactyla; family Bovidae; genus Oryx; species Oryx dammah. The sequence goes on along the minus strand of NW_024070200.1, from coordinate 5,909,307 downwards.
GGGGACACAAGCATTCAGTCTATTGCAGGTGCCATGATAAATTACTTTTTCCAAAAGAATGCACTGCTGAAAGTTATGAAAGCCATTGCACTGCCCAGCTCTCCCTCTTAAAGGCAGCGTTCCCAAAGAGAGCTGAGAAGAAGCAAGAAGAAGATGAAAACTACAGAGGAAAAAAGATGGAGGAAAACGGGAAGATATGTGGGTCCCTCAGCCTCGCATGAGATCCTGAGTGATGCTCTGTTTCCACTTTGCCCTCCCTCCCACCTTGCCACACACACACACACACACGCGCGCGCGTGCACACACACACACACAAACACACACACATACACACATTCTGCACTCAAGTTGTCTCTCCACTAGACTGGAGCCCCTCAAAGTCAGAGATGCCCCCCATTTCTCTGTACAGCACAGGTGGGACTCGGGCAGGACTCATCGCACTTGCTCAGTACTTGTTTGATGAACAATGTTGTTGGGCTTTCAGGTGGTTCAAACACTAGCATCATTCAGCTTGCCGTACCTATAGACTAAGTCTCAAAGTCAGCCAAAATCTCAGAGGTTAAAGCGTCTGCCTCCAATGCGGGAGACCCTGGTTCGATCCCTGGGTCAGGAAGATTCCCTGGAAAAGGAAATGGCAACTCACTCCAATATTCTTGCCTGGAGATTCCCATGGACTGAGGAGCCTGGTGAGCTGCAGTCCACGGGGTCACAAAGAGTCGGACACGACTGAGTGACTTAAAAAAAAAAAAAACCACAGGCACAATGACTTCTCCTACTTTATTTTTAATATTCTTTTTCTTTTTTTTTTTTTTTTTTGGTCACACTGCACAGCATGTGGGATCTCAGTTCCCCATCCAGGGGTCAAACCCATGTCCCCTGAAGTGGGAGCACAGAGTCTTAACCACTGGACCACCAGGAAAAGGTCAGTTTCTTCTACTTTATTCTTCATTTTCAGAACTGTTGTCCATATTCTAGTTTTTTGCCTTTCCATATGAATTTTAGAATCATCTTGCCGACAAAATTTTTGCTGGAATTTCCATAGCAGTTGCATTAAATCTCTGTATCAATTCAGAGAGAATTTATGTCTTCACTGTGTTGTCTGCCAACATGAACACAGCATTTCTCTCCCATTTATTTAGATCATCTTTGATTTCTTCCATCCATACTTTGCAGTTTTCAGCATATAAGTTCTGTACAAGTTTTGATAAATTTACACCCAAGTATTTTTTTGAGTGTTTATAAAGGATATTGTATTTTTTTATTTCAATTCCCTGTAGTCATTACTAGTATATAGAAATGCAATTGATTTTTGTGTGTTTATCTTGTATCCTACAACTTTGCTGGGCACTCTTATTAATTCTGGAAGATTTACTGTAGATTCCTTGAAATTTTCTATGTAAACTGATGGCATCTGTAGGTATGCTTATCTTGATTATTCCCTTGTATTTATAGTACAAGATCCAATCTTCCATTTATAATGATAATGTAATGTTGTTATGCACAATACTGTATATAAGGATTCCCTTATCCACAAGGCTTCCTTTGTGGCTCAGACAGTAATGTGTCTGCCTGCAATGCAGGAGACCCAGGTTCAATCCCTGGGTCAGGAAGATTCCCTGGAGAAGGAAATGGCGACTCACTCCAGTATTCTTGCCTGGAAAATCCCATGGACAGAGGAGCATGGTGGGCTACAGTCCATGGGGTGGCAAAGAGCTGGACATGACTGAGAGACTTCGCTTTCACTTTCACTTTCATGTATAAGGGACTTCCCAGGTAGAGCTAGTGGTAAAGAATCCGCCTGCCAGTGCAGGAGATGAAAGAGACACGGGTTCATTCCCTGGGTCAGGAAGATCCCCTGGGTCAGGAAGATCCCCTGCGTCAGGAAGATCCCCTGCGTCAGGAAGATCCCCTGGAACAGGAAATGGCAACCTTCTCCAGTATTCTTGCCTGGGAAATCCCACGGACAGAGGAGTCTGGTGGGGCCACAAAGAGCTGGACATGACTGAGCTACTGAACAAACTATATACAAAGTAGATAACCAACAAGGACCTACTGTAGAACATAGGGGACTATACTCAATATTTTGTAATAACTTATAAGATAAAAGAATCTGAAGAAACTGAATCACTTTGCTATACACCTGAAACTAAGATGACATTGTAAATCAACTACGCTTCAGTAAAATTTTTATTAAAAAAATAATGTAATGTTTCCATTTTAAAATATTTATGTAGAAAAAAGTGAATTTTTTTTTTAATTGAAGGATGATTGCTTTACAGAATTTTGTTGTTTTCTGTCGAACATCAACATGAATCAGCCATAGGTGTATATATATATATACACCTCCCTTTTGACCCTCCCTCCTATCACCCTCCCCATCCCACCCCTCTAGGTTGATACAGAGCCCTTGCTTGAGTTTCCTTAGCTATACAGAAAATTCCCATTGGCTCTCTATTTTACATATGGTAATGTAAGTTTCCATGTTACTCTTTCCATACATCTCACCCTCTCCTCTAGGCATATATGCTGGAGGAAACCAGGGGTGAATTGGCTTACATAAAAATATTAGAGAGTGGTAGAGAAAGTGCACAAATAGGGCAAAATTTATCAAGTGAGACATGGCTTGAGAAACCCTGAATTATACGGTGTAACACTCACACTCACCCTGCCAGGCAGGTTTACAGGAGGAAATAGAGGCTCAGAGATATGAAGCAACTCATCTAAGATCACACAGGAAATAAGAGTCAGAACTGAGCTGCACACCCAAGTCTGCCTGCCTCCTTGAGCCCTGCAGCCACCTCTGCTCCCCTTGCCATGGAAAGAAAAAGGTGGGTGGGCCATGTGAAAATATCAGGGGTGGGCCAGCAGGGCTTGGAAGGAGCACATAGGAAGAGAAGATGTTAGTATCGCTGGTATTAGTGGGTTTGGCCTTATTTTTAAGGCACTAACTCCTTAAAAACCCAGGAGTTGGCCAGTGAAGCCAGCAATAGGTAGAGACTCTGAAAGAAGTCTTTTGCACGCAGCTGCAGAAGCCAGAGAGTCTTCGCTAGTGTAACTGCTGCACCAAAGCCCTTCCATTCACCCTTGCCTCTCTGTCTGGCATTCCGATTAACTTTATGCCAACAGCCTCACCAGATCTAATAAAAACCTCTCCCTCCAACAAGACCATTCATGACATCACTCCCCTCCGGGGAAGCTGGCAAGATGACCTTCCACTTGATGAAGGAAGAGGAGTCATTTTTATGGTCTGGCCCCCGCTAATGTGTGTTTAGACAGAGCCGGACGATCAATAGTCGTGAGAGGATGCTGATCTGACTCACCGGAGTTGAGGCAAGGATGTTGCCTCCCCATCCATTTTTATAAATCACTTTAAAGGCCTATCGATCTCTTCCCTGGGCACCAAGGGGGCACAAAACCCTGGGGCAGCAGCCCACCAGGCCCCTTAACCCTTTCTGATGTCCCCACTGCCACAGGAGCCATCAGCCCGTCACCTGCCCTGGGACAGCAGCTCGCTTAGAGTGGGGCTGAGACGGCCCCTCCCAGGCCCAAAGCCTGGTGGAACTAATTCACAAGTGCTGCTTGCAAAGCACCGGAGAAGCCCTCCCCCTACACACATGCACGCACTTCCACATAGGCGCACCGATTTACACACACTCTCTCGGACACGAGACCCATGTAAACCAGGACAGTGAGCTAAAACAAAACCACTAAATCCACAATCATCCCTTAACACCAAGACAAAAGGGCCACTTAGCGTCTCGGCAAATGTATTCATTTTTACCTGATCCTTCCCCTCGCCAGGAAGGTGGGTGATGGAGTTTGCTCTGGGCCACCCCAAATCGCAGGGGTAACTCTCATGTGGGTCACCCCAACCTCTGCCCAGAGGTGTCACCCACACATCTAACAGTTCTTAGTCAAATGTTACCAAGCACAGGTGCACCATGGAGACAGCTCTTGGAAATGCCCCACTTTGTTATTGGAAAGAATCATTTACAAGAGGACTGGAGGATATTTTGATAACTTAGAGCAGAGTCTGTCCCTGGAATCGCATTGTTACCAAGCATTCGAATCCCAGCCTGCTTTCTTGAGTTGGAAATTGCTCATCCTTATGGCTTGACATGTCTACCATGGCTACCCCAGGGGTCCTTCACCGTTTCAGTGTGGACCGTAGCGTGAGTGGGGTTGGGGTCTGCACATACCTTGGAGGGATGGGAGGCAGGAGACAGGTGAGGGGGCCCCTACGGTGAGCCTCCACCGTCCTCAGTGAAGCCAGCCTCAGGTGGGCTGCAAGGGGTCCTCGGCTGGCCACACCAGGGCCCAGTGGACACTTCTCAGGGGTCAGGGTCAAGGGCCCTGCAGGGAAGAGGAAGCAGGAGGTGGGCGGCAGGGAGGGGCAGGGACTTGCTGTGCCCTTGCCCTGACCTTGAGGCTGTCTCTCTCCTTATCTTAATCACAACCAGCTCTGTTGCTTTCATGGAACTAAAACCGAAACTTCCAACAGGGGTAGAATTAGATTAGATCTAATTCCATAGGAAAGAGAAGGCGGGGAGTGTAGGGAGGGGATGTTCTTGCCCGACGACCCCTCCATGCTCAGCCCCTTCCCCTCGTTGCTCTTCCTGCTCAATTCTCGTACCCCTCCCCCATGGCCGCCCTCTCCCATGTGACGAGCAGGGTGGTCTTCCCAAGGCACCGACAGACCATGTCACCTCCCACTTGAAACTCTCAGTCTCTACCACAAAGAGGAGTAATTCAGACCTCTCTACTAGCTTTCAATGTCCTTTAGAGTAGCGGTCCCCAACCTTTGTGGCACCAGGAACCAGGCTCGTGGAAGACAATTTTTTCCATGGACCAGGGGTAGTGGATGGTTTGGGGATGATTCAAGCCCATTATATTTATTATGCATTTATTTCTATTATTTATTACATCAGCTCCACCTCCGATGATTAGGCATTAGATCCTGAAGGTTGCAGACCCTTGCTTTAGAGTCTAGTCCCAGGGGACTACTCCAGAGCAGACCCCCACCCTTCCCAAGACACCCTTCCCAAATATTGGGTGTTCAGGGCCCCCTCGAGAGAGTCCTTCATCCACCTGCTCACATGCCTTCACATTCCTGCACCGTCACCCTCAATTTCAGGCAGAGAAACCGAGGTCCTGAGAGACCGCGCTGTTGTCTGAAGTTGCACTCTCCTAAGTGACAAACCCGACGCCCGCGCCCTTCCTCCCAAGAGGAAGGCACGAAGGTTTCCAGGCCCTGACTTACATGCTCCCCCAGGCGGCCCCATGCCCAGCTCACGGGCAGCTGCTGCTCATCCCCAGCTTCCCCCTCTTCCAGCTGGGTGACCTTTGATGGGTCACTGAGCCTCTCTCAGTTCAGTTCAGTCGCTCAGTTGTGTCCAACTCTGCAATTTCGTGGACTGCAGCATGCCAGACTTCCCTGTCCATCACCAACTCCCAGAGCTTACTCAAACTCATGTCCATCAAGTTGGTGATGCCATCCAACCATCTCATCCTCTTTTGTCCCCTTCTCCTCCCGCCTTCAATCCTTCCCAGCATCAGGGTCTTTCCCAATGAGTTGGTTCTTCGCATCAGGTGGTCAAAGTATTGGAGTTTCAGCTTCAGCATCAGTCCTTCCAATAAATATTTATTTGTAAAGTGGAGCTAAAAACCCAGCCTGGGATTACTGTGGGGGGCAAATGTCACTTCCGGGGCCCCTGGTTAATTGTGTGGTGACCAGCAGCTACAACATCCTGTCGGCCAGATGTTGCTGCTTGGGAGGTAGAGGGCAGACTGGAGAGGGTGTGATGCCAGCCATCCCAGGAACAGCTCTCATCTGGAAGCCCCTGGGACATCCTAGAGTCCCCACCCCACAGAATTAGCAAAAGTACATGCACGCCTGCTGGAAACCAGGAGTTCTGGGATCAGCGCCTGGGCTGGGAGGAAGAAGGGAAGGACCAGGCTGGGAAAGAGCTGGGTTCTTGTGGAGAAGTGCTGATATGGAGAATCGTTGGCTTATAGGAGAATTTGTTTACCAATACCTTGCTGTGTGGCCTTGGGTGAGTTGTTGAATTTCTCTGAACCTCGGTTGCTACTGCTATGAAAACAGAACACTGAGCTACCCTCTGAGATCTTTTCAGACATTACGCGTTCATAAAGCATTCCACCTGCTGCCCAGCTCTGTGCCATGAGACACCCTGGGGGATGTCAGCAGTCCCATTTTCAAGGTGGGCAAACTGAAAGGCCATGAACCCCATGGTTCCCAAAAGTTGCAGAATGAAGGAGGGGCCAGGCCAGAAGCAGAACTGGCTCCATCTGCCTCCAGGGCGGTGCACTGCCTCCCTGCAGGCGCTGGCCTGAACCGGCTGGCCGGGCCCCCAAGCCTCCCATGCTGGTGGGAGGCCCGCCAGGCACAGCCCGTGTGTCCTCCACAGCGGCGGCCGATGCCAAGCAGCCCTGCCCAGACCGCACGAGGAGCTGGCCGCAGCCTGCCAGCCTGTTTCTCATTTAAAGCAAAGCCCGGCTGCAGCCCAGACATTCCAGAGGGGACACAGACGCCAACCCTGCCCAGGGCTTGGGAAACCAGGCTGCAGGCAGCCCGTGGTCAGAAAGCATCGTGATGTTTTTCCCTTTTCTGTTGGCATGTTTCAAGTCGCTTAACCCCTGGAGGAGTTCGGTCCACTCTCCCCACCACCCCCCCCCCCACCGAGCTTGCAATGTGAGGCCCCCTGGCCGAGAATAAGTGACCAGGTAGATGGGGTGGGAATCCTGTTGGGTCCCACGCTCTCACGGTCATTCTCCCCATCTGCCCTTAGGCTGGTCTCCACCCCCGGAGACCCACCCCCAGCTGGGAGTCCAGAATCTTCCAGGGAGGGGAGGCCCTGGAACAATACAATTGCCATTAATTACGCATCAGCTGCTGGCTGGAGGGAGGTCCCCTCGGCCCCTCCCGCGGAGGGCAGGTGACTCTCTTTGGCTGCCCCAGGAAGAGGCCTCCGCTCCGCACAGCCTCTGCATGAGTTAATTATAGATTGCCACCGAATGACGGGAGGAGCACTCCTGAATTCCACCAAAGTGACAATGCGCGGTCCACACAGAGCCGGCTGCCGCTGCTGGCCGGCCAGGCATCCGGCCGAAAGGCTCCGCCCCCGCCGCCCGGTGCCCCTCCACCTCCTGCCCAGCTCCTGGGATTATCCCTGCTTGGCTTGTTAGTCAAAATAAATTCTTTCTCCTGTCAGGACTACCGTGTCAGCCCCCAAGGTAGGGCTTTTTCCTTCTTCCCTTGTCTTTTTTAAAATCTGATTTATAACCCTTTGCTTGGACGGGGAGGAGGGGTGGTTTTTTAAAAAGTAGTTCTCACAATATGTGTGTGCATCACTTCGTCGTGAGGGCTCTTTGTGACCCCATGGACTGTAGCCCGCCGGGCTCCTCTGTCCATGGAATTCTCCAGGCAGGAATACTAGAGTGGCTTGCCATGGCAGAGTGGGTCCTCAAAAATTCAGAGATGGAAATATCATAGGATCAGTGAGTCCACCTCCTGGTACACACCCAGAAGAACCGAAAGCAGGGGCTTCAATAGATACATGTACCCTTGTGTTCACAACAGCCTTCTTCATGCTAATCAAAAAGTGGAAGCAACCCAAGTGCCCACTGACAGATGAACGGTCTATTCAAACAATGGAATATTCAGTTCAGTTCAGTCACTCCGTCGTGTCCGACTCTTTGAGACCCCATGGACTGCAGCATACCAGGCTCCCCTGTCCATCACCATCTCCCAGAGCTTTTTCAAACTCATGTCCATTGAGTCCGTGATGCCATCCAACCATCTCATCCTCTGTCATCCCCTTCTCCTCCTGCCTTCAGTCTTTCCCAGCATCAGAGTCTTTTCCAATGAGTCAGTTCTTCGCATCAAGTGGCCAAAGTATTGGAGTCTCAGCTTCAACATCAGTCCTTCCAATGAATATTCAGGACTGATTTCCTTTAGGATGGACTGGTTGGATCTCCTTGCTGTCCAAGGAACTTTCAAGAGTCTTCTCCAACACCACAGCTCAAAAGCATCAATTCTTGGGCACTCAGCTTTCTTCACAGTCCAACTCTCACATCCAAACATGACCACTGGAAAAACCATAGCCTTGACTAGATGGACCTTTGTTGGCAAAGTAATGTCTCTGCTTTATAATATGTTATCTAGGTTGGTCATAACTTTCCTTCCAAGGAGTAAGCGTCTTTTAATTTCATGACTGCAGTCATGAAATTTTTTTGGAGCCAAAAAAATAAAATCTGTCACTGTTTCCACTGTTTCCCCATCTATTTCCCATGAAGTGATGAGACCAGATGCCATGATCTTCGTTTTCTGAATGTTGAGCTTTAAGCCAACTTTTTCACTCTCCTATTTCACTTTCATCAAGAGGCTTTTTAGCTCCTCTTCACTTTCTGCCATAAGGGTGGTGTCATTTGCATATCTGAGGTTATTGATATTTCTCCCCGTAATCTCGACTCCAGCTTGTGCTTCTTCCAGCCCAGAGTTTCTCATGATGTACTCTGCATATAAGTTAAATAAGCAGGGTGACAGTATACAGCCTTGACGTACTCCTTTTCCTATATGGAATATTACTCAGCCTTAAAAAGGAAAGAACCTCTGAACATGCTATAGCACGGACGAAACTTGAAGACTTCATGCTAAATAAAATAAGCCAGTCATACGCACACACACACACACACACACACACACACAACAAATCTGTATGATTCCACTTATATGCAGCACTTAGAGAAGTCAGATTCATAGAGACAGAAAGCAGATGGTGAGGACTTCCCTGGAGGCTCAGCAGATAAGATTCCACCTGCCAATGCAGGGGACATGGGTTCCATCCCTGGTCTGGGAAGATCCCACACATCACAGAGCAACTAATCCCTTGCACCACAGCTACTGAGTCTGGGCTCGAGAGCCTGGGAACCACAACCCCTGAGCCCGCATGCTGCAACTACTGAAGGCCGTCTGCCAAGAGCCTACGCTCTGCAACGAGAGAAGCCACACAATGAGAAGCCTGTGCACTGCAACGAAGGAACCCGGTCAGGGAGGCACGACTCGTGGCTAGTGTGCTGACCATCTCACCTTGCATCTCTCCCAGCTGCCTCACCCACGGGGCAGTCTCAGGGAGCAGAGGGCGCGTCTTCCTTTATTGACTGAGTATGGTTTTCCATCCTGCAGAGAGAGTGAAGCTGTGGGGTTGGGGTGGGTTCAGATGGCGTGTGTCCCTGAGTCGATCACATCCCTCCCTCTTCGTACTGGTTTCTCCGTGAGGATGGAGGTCAGAACTGAGCCATCCCGGCCCCGTGTCTGCACATGGAGAGACTCTGACCTGCGGAGATGCTAGTTTCTCCAGCATCAGATTGACCTGTCAGTGACTATCAGGAACTCCAGGAACTGTCTGGGTTTTTTCAACCACTTTTTTTTTATCATGGTAAAATAAATGTAAAATAAAATGTACCATCTTAACCACTTTTTAAATTAGTTATTTATTTTTATTGTAGTATAGTTGAATTACAAAGCTGTGTTTGTTTCAGGTGTACAACAAAGTGTGTTGTGTTGTGTTGTTTTCAGTCACAAAGTCATGTCTAACTCTTTGTGATTCCATGGAGTGCAGCATGCCTGGCTTCCCTGTCCTTCACTATCTCCCAGAGTTTACTCAAACTCATGGCCATTGAGTTGGTGATGCCATCCAACCATCTCATCCTCTACAATCCCCTTCTCCTTTTGCCTTCAATCTTTCCCAGCATCAGAATCTTTTCCAATGAGTGATTCAGTTATAAATACATACATATAGAAACAAATACATCTTCAGATACAGAAATGGATGCTCTGAATGAGTCCCTGCCAGCTTCCACCCCTTCCTGTATCAGAGTGTGCTTCCTGCTCTAACAGATGACCTCAAAGCCTCAGTGGCTTAGCACAGTGAAGGTTTACTTCTGAGTCACGTCCAGTCCACTGCAAGGAAGAAGGGCTGGGCTGGCTCCAAGCGGCTACCAGCGTTCTATCCATCAAGTGAACCCATCACCTCCTCCCCTTCCTTGGACCTCAGAGTGCCCACCTGGGTCTGTGTCTGTGCCCAGTGAACAAGGAGAAGACACACCTGCCCACCCAGAGGAGACAGTCACATCTGTTCGTCCACCGCTGGTGAAAGCCTGGCCCAGAAAGGGCTCGTCTCCCTGGTCCTTCTACACTTGCCCTGTCCCCCAGACTGAAGCCGTTTGTCCCCACGAGCCTTCCCATCCTCCCCAACTCACCTACAGCTTCACTGTGATGGCTTGGAGGTCCTTCCCCCTCCCTGAAGGCCTGGTGTGATTTGACCTCTCTGCCCCACTGGCTTTGGGAGGGGTTTGAGAGTGAAGGAGAGAGGGCTGGGTAAGGACCAGGGGAAGGATGGATGCCAAGTGGTGCGCACACAGCAGCTGGGGTGCCCGCTGCTGCCCTGCTGGCCTCTGCCCCCCCAACACCTCTTCTCCTTCCATCACCGTACAGTCAGGATCCTCAAACGGGGACCCGAAAGGTACTTACACAACATACGTATAATCCAGCTCATTGTACAGATGGGCAGTGAGTGAGTTACAGGGCTGGGCCCACACTCCTCACAGCCCTGGGCGTATCCCCTGGATCAGCTCCCAAGCCCTGGTCCGGGAGAGGAGGCACGGCCAGGAAAAAACCAGCCTGCCTTTACAGATCACCTGCTGAGTGACCAAGCCTATGACCATTGCGTTTTGCATCACTTCACTTAATCAGCTTCCAACTCGACATAATAGTTAATACAGCAGGTCCCTCTGGAGAAGGCGGACGTTTAGGCTCAGAGAGGTGAAGAGGGTAGCCGGCCACCATGAGGACCGGGGGCAGAGCCAGAGGGAGCCCAGAGCCGCTGTCACCCACCCTCTCCCTGCCCTGGATCCAGGAGCACCAATGCCCCTGGACGCCAGCTCCAGCGGGCATGTGAGCTGCGCTCCTGCAGAGAAACACAGGGGCAGGGAACACGCAAGCCCATCACATGAAGGGGGGGGGCAGGGAAGAGGAGAGAAGAAAGGGAAACAACGGGGCTAAAGTGAAAGAAACTGGGAAAGAAAAGTTGAGAACAAGGACTTCCCTGGGGGTCCGGCGACTAAGCCTCTGCACTTCCAAGCCAAGGGGCACAGGTTCAATCCCTGGTAGGGAAACTAAGGTCCCACATGCCATATGGTGCAGCCAAGAAAATAAAGAAATGGGGCCTCCTAAAATTCAAAGAAAAATGTTTAAAGCTGAGAACACAGCCTGCTAAATCACTGAGTTAAAAACCCATTTTACTATAAACGTGAATTAATCTGCTAAACATCAAGTCCGTTGGCTGGAGCCATCACCTTGTTAATTCCACACTTCCCTTCATTACTGATTGGAGAAGGAAATGGCAACCCACTCCAGTATTCTTGCCTGGAGCATCCCATGGACAAAGGAGCCTGATAGGCTACAGTCCATGAGGTTGCAAAGAGTCAGGTGCGACAGAGCAACTCACACTTCATTACTGATACGGACTCAGCAGTATCAGAAGCTCTGCAATATTAATAATCTGCTTCCCAAAACAGTTTAGATGAGCATGTCTGTTTGAAACTCAAGAAGAATTCTACAATGGCTGCAGCACATTCTATAGAAGGCCAGCAAGCAGAGGCAAGGCCTTGGCCTCTCTGTCCCCCACCTCGGGCTGAGGCTTTGGTACCAGGACGGAGCCTGCAGAATGCAGCCACGTGTGGTCAGTGGCATGAGGAACACAAGACTGACATGGGCTGGACTTGAACTGTGGGATTCTATCACCCTCTGAGGCCTCCTGTCTGCCTCCTGGAGCTCCATTCTCCCCTCCATAACCACCCGGATGGTGTCTGGGGACACCTGCCCACCAGCAGGAACCCGGAACCCCAGCTCTAGTGTTCCAGCCCCCAGGTCATCCCAATAAAAGCAGAAAATGCTCCTGTTTTGGGAAAACAGAGCATGAAAAATAAAGGCCACTCTGTCTAGAGGTGGATCTCTGATGGCTCAGATGGTAAAGTGTCTGCCTGCAATGCAGGAGACCCAGGTTCAGTCTCTGGGTTGAGAAGATCCCCTGGAGAAGGGAATGGCAACCCACTCCAGTATCCTTGCCTGGAGAATCCCAAGGACAGAGGAGCCTGGCAGGCTACAGTCCACGGGGTCGCAAAGAGTTGGACACGACTGAGTGACTAACACTTTCACTTCATCTACAACGGACTTACCTCCTCCTGAGGTGTCCATCACCCACTTTTTTTTTTTTTCATTTCCCTCAGAGGCTGTGAAGGAAGGTGGTGTAATTGAATCCACTGCACCTCTTTGTTTGTCGAGATATTCATCATCACTCGCCGGGACCGTCACACCAACACACAAGGGGCCCACCTGGCTGCCGTCCCTCCCCTCCCATCCAAGTCAAGTCAGGGTGACAGAGAGCCTTCTAAAATCCAGATCTGACCAAATGACATCCTGACTACAAACACCCCCAGGCCTGCTCAGGCAAGTTCCCTCTCCAAGAGCTCCCACAAATGCTGGCCCACCCTGACCTCCCCTGCCTCTCTGCTCACTCCCTCAAGACCTCTCACCCCCCTTGCTCTCTGGCCAGACTGAGTGACTCATGGTTCCTTCCAGGGTTGTGTTTCCTTAGATCTCAGGGCCTTTGCACGTGCTTTCTCATAGATTCCTCCTCCTGCGCTTCTCTGCCTGACTCCTGCTCCATCCTTTAGGCAGTTCCTCCCTGAGAAAGCCTCTGCTGACCTCCCACCCCTCCCCAGGCTGCCCTGTGCCCTGGACCATGTGTGCCTGGGCCCACAGCCCCAGGCAACCTCTGTGATGACATCTGCGTTAATACGGCCTAGTTCCGAGCCTGTCTCTCTGCCAGCCTGGCAGGACTTTAGGGCCAAGACTAGACCCAAGTCATCTTGTGTTTCCAGCATGTGGCGCAGGCCTGGCATGCAGTAGGCACTCAACAAATGTGTGGAATAAATGAAAATGTGCTGGACTAGACACACCCACCCTCTGAGCAGTTCAAGGCTAAGAAGGGGGGGTGATTCATCAGCTTGGCCAGGCGGGGTTCTGTGACCCAGAATTCATTCCCTGAGGGCTTCCAAGAGGAGGGGCCCCAAGACACGTCTTCATGTGTCTCTTGGAGGGAAGGGGTGATGCGGCGGTAGGCGGCAGGCACGCTGCAGCCCACACATATTGTCTGGCCTCCTTGTGCGGCAGTGGGCAGGCCTGCACCGGCCCCAATCCCCCACGACTCCCAGGCCACCTCTGCTTCATGGTGAAGGGCGCTTCTCCAGGTGGGACCCCCCACCCCCACCGGAGAACGTGCCTAGGGTTGGAGGCAGCAAAGCGGCCATGGTCCCAACTCATCCCAGTACCTTCCACATGGCTGGGATCCCATCTCCCTCCTGCCCCCCACCAGACCCCCACATCCCACCTCAGGGCCCTTTTCCCTCTCCAGACACCTTCGGAGAAGGCAGGAAGCTCCAGCATCGGAAGTGAAACCAACAGACACACACGGGCTGCTCGCCCAGCCCGCACACTCCTGTGAGCTTCAGTCCCTGCCGGGGATGCCTTCATAGCTTCATTCACACCCCTTCCGGGGTTCTGCCCACCCCCAGCTGGTGCAGAGGCGGGCCCCCACTGGCTCAACAACTAGACTCGAACATAACAAATGCTCTGAGGCCGGAAACACTGAAGCACCACGGACCAGGGATGAGAGAAAAGGGATGAAGAGTGACCCTGAGCGCCCCCTTGAAGGGCAGGGGCATCTGACGGAGGAGGTGAAGTCTACCCCCAGGCTGAGGGAAGGGGCCCAAGTGAGGACTGGTGGTCCCACTAAGATCCACTGGAAGCAGCCCTCCACCCAAGAGTCTCAGTCTCCCTCTCCCAGGCCTGAGGGTGACGCCATCTCAAACCTGGTTCTTTGATCTTCACCCAAGCCCATGGTCCCCATCATTGTAGGTCAGTGTAGGTCAATCACACGTCAATCAATGTAGGTCAGTCACTTGCCAAAAGTTAAGTTGGAGAGTTAGGGGCTGGTATTTTTTATTGAGAAGAAGCCCGGTGCTCAGTGGTGTGTGGAGGCGTTTGGCCAACTCTGAGAGCTGACTGGAGCTCTGTCTTGCTTCTAGGAGAGCCAGCCCATGGCGTCCCTCCCACCCAGCAGGATGGCCCAGGGACAGTGATGTGACCACAGCTGCATGAGGGCCTGCGATGCCACAAACAGCTCTTAGTGACCTGGGAAGTGCCCCCTGGGCCTCTCTGCAGACACAAAAGCATCTGGGAGACCCTTGGGAAGGCAAGGAACCTGCCAGGGACCACACAGAGTCAGGAGGTCTAAGTGGTACCAGCATAGACAGGTGAGGACCACGGATGGACCATACACACTCACCTCTGTGAACCCCTTAGGATGTAGACTCACCCCCAGGGCAAGAGGTCACCCTAAATTAACTGGGTTACATTTCTATCATTTGGAATGAAGGAGGGTCCCCCTTCAAGGGGGTCCCTGGCACACCCCTAGGTAGTGGCCTGAGATTTGCAGAGACAGACCTCCAAGTTCTATCTCAAAACGACCCCTGCATATTTAGCAACAGGAGAAATGTAGTCACCTCTGTAAAAGCCAGTGGCCATGGGGGGAGGATTTCCAGCAGCAGTGGAAAAAGCTAGGTCAAGATTTAAAACTAACCAGCAAAACCAATTGGAAACAGCAGGGGAATTCGCTGTGAGCACTGGTTTCAAGTGCACCCCGTCCATAATTACTCGTTGCAGAAGTCACGAATCTCCTGCCAAAATAGGGCCTCCCTTCATTGACGAAGCCCTGTTCACACCACTCCCTCTTTGCTCTGCAAAAAATGAATTCACTCAAAAAAGAAATTAGAAAAATAATTGATATAATAAGCATAACCTTGAAAATACTTCTGCCAGAATTTAAGAGCAGAAGTGAAAGGAGGCCCAAAATAAAAGCATCGTGCTAGAAACTGAAAATCTAAATTAGTTCTAAGCATTGGCTGCACCCACTTCTCCACCAGCTCCCTGAAGGTGAATGGGAGCAATCCCTGCTGCATGGCCCAGACAGCAGAACCAACTCTGCTTCAGAGAGCATGGTCCTCCAATCTCAGCTGCCACAGATGGAGAGAGAGGACCAGCTGGTCCTGTTTCATTTGTACAGATGGGGAAACTGAGGCTTGTAGGTGTAACAGTCCTCTTTCCAGGACACAATAAAATGGAAGGTCCTCACCAATCTTAAAATTAATGGTGATCATCTCACTTTGGCAGGCAACATGAGTGGGAGTGATGCCTCACTATGGGCAGAAGTTCTAAAGCCATCTCTGTACAACTCACCGTGCTCTCTTTCTGCTGCCTCAGTGAAGATGGAAGTCCAAATCTAGGTGATTCTCCATCAGCCTGGGTTTCTGAGCCTCCAGGGGAAACAGAGCCCTCCCACTGACCAGTGTTGACAAGTAGCCAAAATTAAACCTTTGTTGTATTTAAGCCACTGCACGTGGGGGCTGTTTGTTACTGCAGCATAACCTATCTTATCCTGACTGAGGCACCTTTTTGGGGTAAAGACACAGATTCACTGTTCCAGCTTTTCTTTATCAGGTTCACCATGGCTGGATTTTAGCTATCATGACATCCCACGCCTAGCACATCGTTGGGCTCAGAAGACTTTTACTGAATGAATGAATGAACAAAGACTCAATGGATAACCAATTAGGTTACAGTAGTAAGGACCTACTGTAGAGCACAGAAAACTATACTCAACAATTTGTAATATTTGTAAGGGGAAAGAATCTGTAAAGTAATAGATAAATATATGTATAATTGAACCACTTTTCTGTACACATGAAACAAAAACAACATTGTAAATCAATTATACGTCAATTAAAAAAAAAATACTCAATAGATAAGGAGCCAAAAAAACAAGATGATGTAAACTGACATTTCCTGAATCAGGGAGACAAATCTGATGCGGAAAATGATGGTCCATGTTCTGGATGAACATGGCACACAGGCTTTAAATTCTAACCAGAAGAAGAGGTGGTGTGCCTGAGTGCTCAGTCGTGTCCAATTCTCTGAGACCACGTGGACTGTAGCCCACCAGACTCCTCTGTCCATGGGATTTCGCAGGCAAGAATGCTGGAGTGGATTGTCATTTCCTCCTCCGGGGGATCTTCCCCACCCAGGGATCTTGCATCTGCTGCATTGGCAGCTGAATTCTTTAGCACTGCACCACCGGGGAGCCCAACTTCCAACCAAAAATCCACCTAATTAATTATTAACGATTGCCTTCTAAAGGGAAGCCAAGGAGATCCAGAGTGCCTAGGGAACTCACCCAAGGCCACAGCTGGTATCTGAGCAGCCAGCCCAACTCCAGAGCCAAGCCTGGGTCCTCTGCCTGCCTGGGCACTCACCCTCCAAGGCATGACTCCCAGGTGAAATCTAGGCCCTGGTAGTTCACCTGTCCCTCTCTGTCAAACCCACACAAGCAAAAGCTCAGAGATGAAGTGAGCAAAAATGTGTCAAATGTCAATCCCGAGTCAGCCTTCAAATGTTGTTTTTTTGTTTTGTTTTGTTTTTTGAGAACATGGGACCTGCAGAAGTTAGGGAGTTTCCAAGTCAAGAACACTGAGCTGGCTCTCAGGAGTGTTCATCCTCTCCTGCCTGGCTCCCATTCCTCCCACTGGTTCAACAGACATACTGGACAGAGTCAGCCCTAGGACCCGTTCCAGCTCTCAAGTTCTCCAGTTCCTGTGAACATACTCTGACTGATGCAGGAAAGAAAGTCAAACTCTTTTAAGAAAATCACTAAAGCCCTAAAATTATGTGGAAGCCTTTTGAGATCCCTGCAAGAAAGGCATTTGTTAAATCCCCTCTATTATTTCCAAAGGATATTTTCTATTATTATTATTTACCAAAGGAATTTCTGGACAGAGTTTAAGTGCCCCAGAGCCTGCAAAATAATCATCTCTTCAAAACATAACAAAAGGGTCTGAATATTCTTGGCTGATGACTTTTTCTTTGAAACATGTTCTCCGCTGAACAAAGAAATTTCTTTGTGTTTTTCCCCCCAATTTGTCTAAGTTTAAGTGAAACACACAAGCAAAACATCGTTATGATTACTAACCTAGAAAAAAATTTACATCAGCAAATAGCCTAAGACTCCATTCTTCAAATTGGTGATTCTCGTTTCAAACACGATCAGTGTCACCCACAGCCCTGGGGACTGGATATCAGGAACAAGACAAAAACTGCATCTGTTTTTTTTATATTTGTTTATTTATTTGGTTGTGCCAGATCTTAGTTGCAGCATATGGGATCTAGTTCCCTGACCAGGGATCAAACCCCAGTCCTTGAACTGGAAGCACCAAGTCTTAACTACTGGACCACCAGACAAGTCCTGGTATCTGTTTACTAAGAACTGTCAGGCAAGCTCTGTGCCAAGACCTTTCCACGCACTAGTTCATTTAAACTCTTGCATGAGAGGGAGAGACTGAGGCCAGAAGGTGTTTAGTCAATGCTGACCTGAGATGACGCAATTGGTTGGAGATGGAATTGGGCTTTGAACATGGGTCTACACAGACCCTCAAGTCCTTGCTCTTAGCCATCACACCACGTTCTCTACCAGGCACAGCTTCGTTCAACCCTCACCCCCAGCCCACAAAGCAAGTTTCTGAGCCCCGCTGTACAAACAAGAGAACTGAGGACGAGCTGGATCCAGTCCTTGGCGGAAGGACACACGGAGTTAGTGCCCGCGGTTGAAGCCAGGATTCTAATTAGCCTGTCAAACCAGGAAGCCCTTGGCCAGCTTCCACACTACTTCCGGGTGATGTAGGCATTAAGGCTCATGACCCCCTGGTTTGGTCCTATCTTCTGGTCCAAGGCGCTGCTCTTGCCAACTCCCCAAATTTCCAAGTCTTAAGGAAATGAAAGAACAGAGACTTCCTTGCGGTGCCAGTGAGCACGTGTGGCCAGAGCACAGAGTCAGCCTCTGGAGCGGGGGGGAAGGACTGGCATCTGGGGCGCTTCCTGGTGATGCTTCTTCTTGTCCAGAGACAGCGGCCCAGGCAGTCCCGCTACGGGCGTCTATTTGCAAAGATAATCCAGCTCATAAAACTGTGCGGCGAGTCGCAACTTGGCACTAGCTTCCTCAGCCTGGGAGAGAAGCTAAGGTTTGCAAAATATGGTTCAAATAATCTCATTCCCCCTCCCCCTCTGTTTTGCTTTTTTTCCTTCTTTAGTTTTAAGAGCGTAAGAAACACAGAAGTTTTGTGGTTTCGCACCGGTCTTTTTATGGCTCAAAAAACTCCAAAACACAGTTGATTAGAAAACTGCCTCTGCACAGTGCTGCCCATTGTGCGGGCATTTTCAGGGAAGCCTGCCATCCGGTGCTGAGACTTTGGGGACTTGGATGTTCTTCGTTAAAGAAAAGGTTTTGTTCTCAAACAAAAGAGAGATCCTGACTCAACAACTGTTTGCATCTTGACCTCTGCACTCAAATCTCAAATCTGCTCACAAAAAGCAACTTAATACAAGGCAATGAAGACGGACCTTGGATCCAGTCAGAAGGACCTGCCAGCTGGCTCTGCCTCTTCTTGACTCTAGGACTCTGGGAATCTTAGAAATCTCTGAGGATCCCTGTTGTTCCTCACCCATTTAAGGAGCACAGTAAGTTCCACCTGTAGGGTTGTTGAGAGACTTGAACGAGATAAGATATGTTAGGCATAGAGTCACTCATTTCTTCCAGAGATAATTTTCAAGTACAGTCAGCCCTCTACCTGTGACCGAGTTTCATTCCAAGCTTGCATTCATAAGTCCGACAAAGTTAGCCTCAGTACCCAACTAACAAGACTTCCCAGGTGGCACAGTGGTAAAGAACCCACCTGTCAATGCAGGAGATGTGAGAGATGCAGATTCGATCCCGAGATCGGGAAGATCCCCTGGAGGAGGGCATGGCAACCCACTCCAGTATTCTTGCCTGGAGAAGCCCATGGACAGAGGAGCCTGGCGGGCCACAGTTCCTAAGGTCACAAAGAGTCAGACATGACTGATGTGCCTTAGCACACATGCATGTGCCCAAGTAACACAATTGGCTATACAGCACTGATTGTAATAGGGTTATACTCTCACGCAAATGATACATACATAAAAAAACCCCAAAATTAAAAAATTGAATCTTACAGTGCAGTTCCTTGAAAAGTCCAGTGTACACCAGTTGGCATACCTGGGCTGACATGCATTTTGCATCTTTAAAAGTTCACAACTTGAAGGCTTGTATGTAGGGGACTTATTGTGCCTACAAAATGCCAGGCTTTATTCTCAGTACTGGAAAACCAACAGTCAAGCAAGGCAGACCCCATCCCTGCCCTGGTAGAGCTCACATTCTTGTTGGGGAGAGACCATAAATGGGTAAAGACATAAGTGAGATCATGTTTGATGATGAAGTCTTGAATATCAGGGTAATGGGGGAGAGAATGACTGGGGGAGGGGGTTGGCTGCCTCGGCAAGAGTCATCAGTGAGGGGCTAGCACTTGAGCTGAGGCTGAATGATGTGAACAAGTAGCCGTGAAAAGATGGCTGGGGCAAAGGCTTGCAAGTGCCAAGGCCCTGGGGCAGTTGAGAAGACCAAGCTAGAGCACGAAAACTCTTGCGGGATGGACTGCAGGGGAATGTGGGGGTGGATCAAAGGATGCCTTAAAGGCCATGATAAAGGTTGTATTGGGCTTTGTTCTGGGTTCAGTGAGAAGCCGTTGGTGGTTGAAGCTGAAACTCCAGTACTTTGGCCACCTGATGCAAAGAGTTGGAAAAGACCCTGATGCTGGGAAAGATTGAGGGCAGGAGGAGAAGAGGGTGACAGAGGATGAGACGGTTGAATGGTATCACCAACTTAATGGATGTAAGTTTGAGCAAACTCTTGGAGATAGATAGTGAAGGATAGAGAAGCCCGGCGTGCTGCAGTCCATTGGGTTGCAAAGAGCTGGGCACAGCTGAGCAACTGAACGACAGCAACAAGGCAGTGGGATTACAGGATTCACTTGTGTTCTGACTCTGCTAGATGAAGTCAAGATAATGGCAAGATACGCCGGAAAAGAAAGAGACCAGTTAAGAGAATTTCTTAGTCTAGCAAAAGATGATGGGCTATCATGACAGCAATAGGGTGGAGAAGCCATTTGAATTTGAGGATACAGCTGGGAGGTGGGGCCATGAACCAGATGGTGCCCAGAGAAGAGAGCCCAGAGGTGGCCAACCTTCAGGAGCTGTGTAAAGGAGTGTTCTGGAAGTGTTGCAAAGAAAGAGTATCAGGAAGAAGGGAGTAGTTAGTTGAACTGAGTAAGAGGAGGGCACCATTGGATTTGACCAGATGGCGGTCACATTGGTCACCTTAACACAGACCCTTTCTATGGGGCAAATGCAGGCAACTGTCTCCATAGGTTGCATAAAACACACAGGATTTTTCTTTTTTTTAATCCCTCTTTTACGAATGGAAACTGAGCCCCTCATATCTTCCATTGGTAGCAAACTTTAAAGTTCAGAAACAGATTTACATCAGTTGTCTCCTTTCTGGTGACTTAGGTGGCTCTCGTGATAATAAAAATATCCATAATAATTGATGCCCAGTCAATATGGCAGACTGAGCAGACCCTGAATGACTGTCCAGCCCACTCACCCCCAGTACAAACCAATAAAAATGTTGGATACAATGTAACATCAAATTATTTCAACACAAAGCCAATTTCAAAAGCAAGGAAAGAAAAATCTCCAGGAATTCAAAATGAAGATAAAACTCAAACCAGAGTAGTTGATAAAACCTGAAGACAAACAACCATAGGGTATCAATGTTGGATTATAGGAGCTGGAGTCTAAGGGAAGAAAGGAATCTTCAGGCTTAAGTGAAGCAGAGTCTGTCTGACCCCCTTCCTAAAGCCAGGAGCCATGAAGCATGGATCACCCGTGAAACTCCAAGCTAAAACATTATTATAAAATCCATCCAGAGCTGATAAAACCCACAGGACCCCAACAAAGAGGCACATGTGAAACTACCAGAAAGGGTACTTCTAAAACTCAAGAGAACAAGGCTCCTATGGAAAGCTGCCCCATTAAAGATGAGCTCATGGTAAAAATTACAATCCACAGCAGCAAGAAAAATCTGCCCTGAGGTCTAGTACAATCAAAAGACATAGCAAAATAGAGAAATTCACCCCAAGAACTAGAAATAAAAAGTTGAAACTTTAAGCATATGTAAAATCTTCAAAGAGAGACAGGAAGCTGCTGCTGCTGCTAAGTCGCTTCAGTTGTGTCCAACTCTGTGTGACCCCATAGATGGCAGCCCACCAGGCTCCGCCGTCCTTGGGATTCTCCAGGCAAAAACACTGGAGTGGTTGCCATTTCCTTCTCCAATGCATGAAAGTGAAGTCCCTCAGTTGTATCTGACTCTTCGTGACCCCATGGACTGCAGCCCACCAGGCTCCTCCATCCATGGGATTTTCCAGGCAAGAGTACTGGAGTGGGATGCCACTGCCTTCAACAAAGTTGCATGGAAAAGTAAAAGGACACCTGAAAAGCACTAGAGATGCTAAAAATGAAATGTATAATGAATAAAATCCAAAAGTTCAATGTCTATGTGTGTCTGTGTTCAGTCACTAAGTCACGTCCGACTCTTTGTGACCCCTTGGACTGCAGCATGCCAGCCTCTTCCGTTCTTCACCATCTCCCAGAGTTTGCTCAAATTCATGTCTACTGAGTCAGTGATGTCATCCAACCATCTCATCCTCTGTCATCCCCTTCTCCTCTTGCCCTCAGTCTTTCCCAGCATCAGGGTCTTTTCCAATGAGTCAGCTCTTCACATCAGGTGGTGCTTCAGCTTCAGCATCAGTCCTTCCAATGAATATTCAGGACTCATTTCCTTTAGGATGGACTGGTTGGATCTCCTTGCAGTCCAAGGGACTCTCAAAAGTCTTCTCCAGCAACATAGTTTAAAAGCATCACTTCTTCAGCTATACTCCAATTTTAAATCAAAAAAAGAAATCCCCGGAAGGGAGAGACCTAGGATCCTGCCACACACATGGGGGCTCTACCCCCGAGCCCTCCACACAGACCACCACGAGGAGCGTCTAGTAGCAGGTTGTAGCTGATGCACTCAGCTAGCCACTTGGCTTGAAAAATAAATCAAAAGCTTTTGTTACCAGAACAGCCACAGTGGCCAAACCCCCCTTGAGGTTTCAGGGCCGCACATGCTGAGGCTTCCAGTCCTGGGAACCTGCGTGTTTGCATCTCCAGAGGGAGGGCCCTCCGCAAGCAGGGGTTAAACCTGCTGCAATCAGCTGGCATGTGGCTCTGGAGTCCCCAGCTGGCCATCGCCACCCTGAGAGGCCCTGAACCCCACTCAAGTGGGTCTGGCAGGGAGACCATACTGGCAGATTTGGGAAAATCCTGGGGCATCACTCTGCTATCACTGCCCTCCCTAAACCTCAGTCTCTTTATTGACAGAAGAAGGATGATACAAACCCCTCCCCCAACCCCCGGGTTACTGTGACTTTTTAAAATGACATACATACAATTGCTGACTTACAATATTCATACCATTTTATTGCGGCATCACGGGTTCTTCCTGGGAGCCGGCTACAGGCACAGCTGTCTTCCAGCATCACTCCATGCAACCGCTTAGCTGTATGGGTGGGCATTTTTATTACTCCTGTTTCATAAACACTGAGGCTCAGAGAGATTAACTGCGGGTGCGTAGTTAGAACCAGGGCTTAAACCCCAGCACTGACTGTGTGCAAGTTTCTGATTGACAGAGATTGCAAGAAGCAGCCGTGGACACACCCAGGGGCCCCGCCTTGCTCTTGACCTTGACCTCACCTTCTCTCCTTGTGTTCCAGCTGCCCAGGGCTCTTGCCTGGATGTCCGCAAACACCTTCGTTCTGAGGCACACCAGAAGCGTGGGCTCCAAGACAGTGAGACCCCAAATCCGACGTGCCCAGGCCTGTCAAGGAAGAAGCATGAAAATGTATTAAGCAGAGTGGGAATGGATTTTTATGATTCCACCAAATGTCTGATAGTGGGAACATCGCCCACGACAAGTATGTATCAGCTCGAGAGAGAAGCAGGGAGCGTTTCAGGACACCTTGTGCTTGCGGCCTGGTGGCAGCAGCTTCTGGGTAGATGACAAAGCAGCCCAAAGGCCTCCTGCTCTCTCCTCAGAGGCTCCAAGGGAGCAGGGCCTTTGCCTAAGCACCGTCTGCATGTCCTCTCCCTCCCCTCCACCTGCCCATTCCTGCAGCCCTTCACCCTACCCATTGTACAGAGGAGGAAACTGAGGCTTAGAGTGGTGCTGTGACCAGGAGCCCACGGTTAACAAGCGAGGAAGCCAGGACTTGGCTCAGACCCAAGCTCCAGGCTCACGCCCCTCACCCTGCACACCCTCACTGCCCCCACAAGGCCTGGGCACCAGGGAACACCCAGGTGAGGGAATTGATCGCAGCTGGGGGGTTGGGGCAAGCTGGCTTGAACTGGGCTCCCTGGAGTTACAGCCGCCCTGCCACATGCAGGCTGTGTGACCCTGAGCAGGCATCAGCTGCAAACCTCAGTGCCCACAGCTGTAAGGGGGTCCATGAGCTCCTAGGAGGGTCAAGTGCGGCTGCAGCCTTGACTCTGCCCGGCGGCCTGCAAGAAACCTCGGACTTCAGTCTGTGTCTGCAGAGCGTGCACCCAGGCCAGAAGCTATGTTAAGCCCTCCATGAGCGTTAGCTCATGTTCTTTGCCTTGATGGTGATGATTCGTCTCACCCACACAACAGTTCTGGGAGATCGCCAGGGGAGCAGAGCCACCTCCTAAGGACAAACTATTTCCTTGAAATAGTATTTCACTTGTCTGTGAAATTCACCATATTCAACCTCACCAAGTTCCAAAGGCAAGTGGAAGTGTCTTATGCTGGCACGCTCACACGCTCGGATGTTCAACACAAGTTAAGATGCCAACTAGAATGCAGACTCCTAGGAAGAGACGCTTACCTCTCCCTTGGCCCCTTTATCCCCGTGGTTTGAGGAGGCCTGGCACATAGTAGGTTCTCAATAAATATTTCTTGACTGAATGAATGAATGTAATAATCATAATGGACATTTGTATGAATCATTATAGAGCACATGCCAAGGCGCATTGCCCAGCCACTGTCTTGCTCGACCGTGATGAGAGGTGATGGTGGTTATGGTCCCTCTTTGAAGATCAGGAAATGAAGACAGAGAGAGTGACAAATAGGAATCTCCTCACTTTCATAGCAAATCAAACCCTCTCTGCTTATCGGATTCCTTTTCGTCCATCAAGACTGAGGTTACATGGCACCTCCTCCAGGAAGCCGTCCCAATCTTCCCCACAATTCACCTTTTGCTCTCCTATTTCCTTTGGCCCTTCACCAAGCTGCTATTATTTTCCATTAACTCTCAGAAGATACTGGGATTGGCCATGTACATGCCTGTCTCCTCCTAATGACAGCGTCTTTTACTCCTCACAGCTCAGTGTGATTTCCAACACACAGTAGGTGCCCATTCAGTGTGTATCGACTCAAATATGTCCTCAGTAATTTACCTGTGACTAACCTATCAGAGCTGGAAAGACTTTAAAAGATCCTCCATCATTGCCTCATTTAATAGTCTTGCCTGTATTATACAGAGAACCAGCAGCAACCGTGTCTCCTGAGTCCTAACTCATAGCTCTCTCCAACCACCAGACCCCAACTAACACCCAGACTTAACCTCTAGAGCCAATTTCAATGGATCAGCGATGGTTACCCCTGGCTGGCTGAAATAGAAAGTGTGCCATGATCAATTAGTAATGTCTGCCACTGATACAGGATGGAAGTGTGGTAGAAGGTTGATTGATAGTTTCCTCAACCCCAGTGGAATTCACAGGTGACCCCTCCTGTTGTCAGATTTCCCCTATCCAGCCCTTCTCTCCTATTTTGCCTCTGTTTGTCTCTCCAATTAGTTTGGGGTGCTTCTTGAGGGCAAAGACTGTGTCTGATTAATTTCTTTACTCCCACTGCCTG
The DNA here is from genome assembly GCF_014754425.2 of Oryx dammah. Classification (NCBI taxonomy): domain Eukaryota; kingdom Metazoa; phylum Chordata; class Mammalia; order Artiodactyla; family Bovidae; genus Oryx; species Oryx dammah. The sequence continues at coordinate 5,884,228 of NW_024070200.1, read as the reverse complement.
CATGTAATACAAGGTCCTCTGTGAGTGTGGGGAGAAAAATAATTAAATTAAACTTGGTCCAACAATCATGAGTCCATAAGGTAAGTGGGTGGACTGCAAATGGACAGTGGAGTCTCAGATAACACTCCCCCAAATGTCCTGCCTGCATCAGCCTCGCTGAGACGGGAACAGGAGAGGACCTGGTGCCCCAGGACTTCTGGATTCAGGCTTCTCACCAGCATCCAGGAATGCTTGCCTGAGCTCCCGTTTTAGGGGTGTGGAAAACACACACTCATCTCTCCAGCTGCGGGTTGGCACATTAGCAGAATATCCACAAAATATAGGTTTGGGGAAATCATCCTATAAAATGGAATGAACCATTTTCCAAAATAGAAAATTGCCCAATCGTTAAAGTGCTTTTTTTTTTTTAAGCATTCACATATCCATGGCCTTTATTCCCAACAGCCCTGTTCCTGCTGTGTTATGGAGGGAGGAAAATGTGGATTTATTTGCATTTTATAATATCCCATTCTCTGTGTGAGGCTCACATGCCAAAGATGTGTGAAGAGACATAAATATTGCAGTTCAATTGTAAAAGCATGGAGATTTGGAATTCTGAACCTCCTGATTTCAATTGTTTACAAATTCTTTCTCTGTCCTGTGATTTGTTCAAGGTACTTAATAAGCAGACAGGTCTATAAAAAGACAGAAGGCACATTGTTTTTCATTAAAGATGACCCTGGGATCTCAATCTTTCACAAATAGATTCTGCTTTTGCCTTCCCTGGAAGAATGGAAACCTTTAGGTTTTTAGAAGCAAGGAAGGGAAAAATGAAGTGCATAAATTGTAAACAAACAACCTCAAACAGAATGAAGTATTTTTTAATTAAGTCTAAGTTATAGTTCCAGAAGGTGCCTCTTGCAGCTTCATTCCTGTGAGTATCTAAGAACCACAGAGAGCATGGCATCCCACCCTGGGATACAGACATTGTGTTAGTTGAATGAGATTCTTAGAAGGATGAAGCTGGATACAGCCGGGTACCCAGAACCAGGCACTGGTTTCACGTCTTCTTGTGATTAGGTTTATCTCGTTGGGGGACATCTGTTTCTATGTTCCCTGTCAGTGTCCTAGATCAGGCATTCAGTCCTTATTCCAAGCCGTGTACGAAGCATCTATTTAGGACAAAGCCCTAGGCAGGAATCTGAAGACCCAGAAATGGATGAGATCAATTCTTGCCCTCCCAACACCTACAGCCAAGAACAGTGCCCCCCAAATCCACTGAGTATAACGCCCACCAGCAAGGGGCCCACCAGCAGGTTGGAGTTGCCTATGGGAGCTGGTGGGAAGTGTGATATGGTGACTTGAAACAAGAAACACATAACTGGTCTTTCTCCCTGCTTCCGGCATAGAGGTCCTAAAACCCTCAGTATTTCCTGAGCGATAAAGGTGTCCTGATACTCATAACAAACCTTTTCAACTTCACCTGAGTTTATGGGAAAGAGGTTAACTTTTGGAAAGCACCTAAGGGTGGTTGCCAGGGGAACCAGTACTGTGATTGGAGGGCTGGGATTTTCAGTTCCGCCTGCCTGACCTCAGGGAGGGCTGGAGGTGGGTTAACAACTGGAGATTCATTCGGGGAGGGGCAGCCTTGTAGAGGGCACGGAAGTCCCACATCTCTTCCTGCACCCCTTGCCCTGTGCGTCTCCTCCATCGCACGGTTCCTGAGTTATAGCTCTTTCTAACGAACTGGTGATCTAGTAAGTAAAACGTTTCACTAGCTCTGTTTTCCGCTCTAGCAAATCCGTTGAGCTGGTAGTGAAGCGGCTGCAGGGGGGCAGGTAGAGGAGGGCTTGGTGGCAGGGTGGGCTGGGGGGAGTTCACCGAAACCGCCAAGAATCGCCAGTCAGAAGCACAGGTGACCACCTAGACTTGTGATTGCTGTCTGAAGTGGAGGTGGGGGGCGGTCTTGCAGGACGGAGCCTTTAGCCTGTAGGATCTAACTCTGTCTCCGAGTGGGTAGCACCAGAACTGTGGGACACCCAGCTAGTGTCGGGAGAATTGCTTGCTGGGGAGAAAAAATCCACACGTGGTGACTGGTGATCAGAATCTCCCAGGGTTTAGAGGCCCGGGTGACACATGTCAAAGGAGTCATTCTCTTTCTCAGAAGCCTTCAAAGATCTCTTTGTACACTTGATTGTGAATTTTTTCTAATTCATAGATTCAGTGATTACCATGTGGCAGGCACCCACTGGATCTCCGTGGATGTTAGCTTATCTGATCACTTAATCACATCAGGGGTGCGTGCATGCATGCCAAGTTGCTTCAGCCGTGTCTGACTCTTTGCGACCCTATGAACCATAGCACGCTAGGCTCCTCTGTCCACGGGATTCTCCAGTCAAGAATACTGGAGTGGGTTGCCATGCCCTTCTCCAGAGGATCTTCCCAATCCAGGGATCAAACCCTCATCTCTTTCATCTCCTGCATTGGCAGGTGGGTTCTTTACCACTTGCGCCACCTGGGAAGCCCAGTCGGATCAACAGCTTGTTGTTGTTCAGTTGCTCAGTCGTGTCTGACTCTTTGCCACCCCATGGACTGCAGCCTCCCAGGCTTCCCTGTCCTTCAGCGTTTCGCAGAGCTTGCTCAAACTCGTGTCCACTGAGTCAGTGATGCCATCAAACCATCTCATCCTCTGCCACCCCCTTCTCCTCCTACCTTCAATCTTTCCTAGCATCAGGGTTTTTCCAATGAGTTGGTTCTTTGTATCAGGTGGCCAAACTATTAGAGCTTCAGCATCAGTCCTTCCAATGAATATTCAGGGTTGATTTCCTTTAGGGTTGACTGGTTGGATCTCCTGCTGAGACTCAAAGACAAGAGTAAATTCTCCAGACGAGGTGGCAGATCGGGATCCATCCCAGAGCTTCTAGTTACAAACTCGGGGATGCTGTCTCCCCAGAACCACATTCTGCCTTCAGAAATGAATGCTGGGTATCTTTAAATGGCTAGCTGACTCCAGACTTCAGATGAATAACTTGATGGTGGAGTGTGCGTTGGAGAGGATGCCAGCTCCAGGTGAGTGACCCAACTACCTCATCTTACAAAAGAGGAAATGTGGCCCAGGGAGGGAGTCCATCTTCCCAAAGGCACACAACAGCAGGCCGAGCCTGGAATCTGGGTGTCCCCACGCAGCGCTCTGTGCACAGCTCCAGGCCACCTGCGCATCTCCTGTCCCTCCTTCATCCTCCAGTGACATACGGGTGCAAATCAAAAACCATCTCAATGGAGTCGCTGTAAATATTTTCCATTTGGCTTGCAGGTTAGCAAGATTTCTTTTCTGCCTTGCCGTTTTAGACAATTTACGCTTCCATTCTCAAAACAGATTTCTATCCTAATAAAGGTTTTTATTACTATTATCCACCTGTCATTACAAGGCATTAGACAATTACAGAGCACAGACTGACTTTCCCACCACGTACCTGCCCCTCCACTTTTGGCAGGGGAGGGGCACACCTAAACAGAACATTTCATTAAAAAATAGAGATGAATCTTCCGTTTTTTTTAAGCACTGCCAAGACTGTTACCTTCGCTTTTGAAAACTTTGTTGTGAAAAGTCACTGGCGTGAGCGCGAGGGGAATAAAAAAGGAGTGTGGGCTCGAAAACCGTCTCCAGCCCCATTTTGATTGCCAGACGATTGACAAAATAATTTGTACCCGTCGATGCTCATGAAGGGAATTTTTACAATGGATTTGCCAAGCAGATTTTTAATTTTAATCAGTAATGAAAAAATGACAACCCGGATCACAACAAGACATCAGTCGCCGAGCGGGCTTTGCAGTCTCTGTCAGGCAGCCTCCATCAGGGACCCGCACCTCCGTGAACATCAATCACGGGTTTCAAACTCCTGTACATCTTCGAGATTTAATTAGACATTTAAGTTCTTTACCCGCAATTTGCAAAACTGTCACTTACCAAAACTGCAAGTCGCTAAAAAAATGTTCTGTGTGAGTCCCAGGAGTTTATTAACAAACTGGAAATTAACCTTCGGACACCCACTAGGCACCCTCATTCGGCTCCGGCCTTCGACACACAGCCATAGATATTTTCAAAAGGCAACACATTAAAAGTTGATGAGTGTGGTAAAAAGCAGCACCCAACTCTGCCATGGGAAGACAGGGAGAGGAGGAATTGATGTGATGGAATGGGACTTATTTTGAGACTTTCTTGGGCATGATGACTGGCCATGGTATAGAAGATGGAAGGGCTTTAGAAGCAGGTTTATGTCCTGGCTCCATTCCGTACCTGCTGTGTGACCTTGAGCCATCACTTGGCCTCTCTGAGCATTTGTTGCCTATACACCTGGAAATAGATAAGCAAAAACATGAATAAATAAATAACCACCCCTCGTTAATGAATTGCAACAATTTATATAGAATTTCTGCAGAGTGCCTTGTCATTTAGTCTCTCAGTTGTGTCCGATTCTTTGTGACCTCACGGACTGTATCCCACCAGGTTCCCCTGTCCATAGCATTTCTCAGCCAAGAATACTGAAGTGGGTTGCCATGCCCTCCTCCAGGGGCTCTTCCTGATCCAGGGATCAAACCCATGTCTGCTGCACTGGCAGGCCGATTCTTTACCACTGAGCCACCAGGGCAGCCCTGTGAAAGGGAAAGAAACAAACTTTCACAGGGCTGGGAAGCCCTTGAAGAGTGCCTAAACAGAGGTTAATTCCACCTTGCTTGACGGGTACTTTAAGCTTGTGCAGAGGATTAGGAAATGTCCCACCCATGTGAACAAGGATGTAGACAGACACTCACGGTTCATGAATGCAAAAGACAGATCAGTGCTGTAGCCTCTGCCCCGGCAGGAAGATGGGCCCCTCACACCAGCCCGGCACAGTGACCTCCTGTCGCAGGATCACTGACCAGCAGGTGTGACTTGCAAGACATACAGTATATTTACCGTCTGGGGCTTTCACGTTCCCCTTCAAAAGCCCCTAAAGCTGTGTTTGCTTTGAAATCTTTGGGACTTGGAGGTTTTCATTCTGTTTGGTTTTCTGGTCTAAATGTTGCAGAAATACGTCTTCTCGGTATAATTTTTCATTGACAAGAAGGTGACTTGGAAGACGAGGCTCCCAAGGTTTGCTGCGCCTCTTAGCGGGGTTGTGCCACTCGGGAAATAAGCAGGGCCTTCTCCTTTAAGAGAACCTTGGCTTAGCCGGGCGCATTATTGAAATGAACATAAAAGGTGGATTGTGAAAAACCTATTACTCACAGATAAGAAATGCACCCCAGGCAAAGCTGAGGAGGGTAAACTTCTTTTCTAGCTGAAGTTTCTTTCAAGTAATGGTCCCTCCCTGCCCCCGAGAATGGTGGGATGGGGAATTACGGCGCCTGCAAAGGGCCCTTCTCACCTTGCCCAACTGTCCACAGTAAGACAGGCCCCAGTGTTAAGTCAGTTCACTAGTCAAAATGGCAACATGGATTTTGCAGTTTCACCCCTGCTGAAATTACCTGTCCCCACCTGGCTGAATCCCCACCGCCTTCCTGCAGGAGACGGACCAGGCGCTGTCTCATTACCTACTAACCATCCTTCCATTCCTGTATTCCAGGTGACCACAAGGCCCTTTCCCTCCCCTCCCTCCTGTCCAGTCTGTGCTGCAGACTCAAAGAACCCAAATCTCAGGACGCAAGAGCTGGCAGACTTGGCCAGTCCAGGCTGGGGCTCTCAGCCCTATTCGGGTGCCAAGCTCTGCCGTGTGACAGTGGCTAGCTGTGTACCTTCCCTGGGCCTTGGCTCCCACAGCTTCTCCTCTGGTTTATGCAGCCATGACTGTGGATGACAAAATGTGAATCTAGGGGAAAAAAAAAAAAGAAGTTTGAGAATCAGCAGACCTAGGTTTCAATCAACTCTACCATGAGTTTCTGCCTCTCTGAGTGTGTATATATGTATATACCTGTTTTTGTGCATCCATAGAGCCTGGCCCATTGTGGGCTCTTGACAAACATTGATTGACTAAAAGAACAAATGTGGTCCTCTTTTCTGCCACCGATACATGCAGCATCCTCCGGGTAACACCTACTCCATTTTACAGGGAACCTGGGACCTGGCTTCCCACCCTGATGCTGAACAGGATCTGGGCATCGCTCCTTCCAGACACCTCCTTCCCACCAGAGCCACAGCCTGTGGCCAGGAGCACAGCAGAGGTGTAGAGGAGCTGGTCCCATCTCACTGAAGGCAGGCACAGGGTCCACACCCACAAAGACGCCCCTGGGCAGCACCACCCTGGGTGACCTCCCTGGTGCTGTGGGAACAGTGGCTGGGCAGAGCAATGCCAGCCCTCCGTGGGCCGGGGCGGGCCGGGGCGACAGGTTCATGCACTTCAGATGTGTGTGTGTGAGCGCCCTTCATAATAGGGCTTTGTCCCGGCCCCAGTGAGCCAGCGTCTGCAGAGCTCTGGGAGGCCGAAGGCGTCAGCCCACGTACACAATGCCACCTTTCAGCTCTGGAAGGTTCAGTCCAGAGCCCGGAAATGCAAGGGCATCCAGGGAGGAGCAAGGCAGGTCCTAGGATGCCGCCTGCCAATGCCTATCCCTGGGGCTGGAGGAGCGCCAGGAAGTCAACACTTCCCCCCTGGCCATTTGCAAAGAGGAACGTGATGTGGACCATGAGGAAGAGGGAGGAAATCTCTATCCATTGGGTGCTTGCTGTATACCAAGCACTGTGCCAGGCACTTGAGATTCTTTGTCTCACCTCTGGGAGGGTGCATTATCATACCCATTATACAGTTGGGTAGACTGAGGTTCTGAGTAGTAAAATGACCTGCCCACAATCCCCAAGAACCCAGGTGTCTCTTTCTCCAAGGCCTGTGTTCTTTCCCCCCTTCTTCGTAGAATCTCCTTTCCGAAACATCCACCTACCTCTCTCAGCTCTGCTGGAACAGACCCAGCTGGGTGGAATGGCATTTGGATCCCTGAGCAACCCCCAGCCCATCCCCCGCGGCTTCAACCTCGCTCAGCTTCTTGCTCCACCTGGGTCATTCTGAGCACAGAGATCTTGCTACAAAACGTTCTTTCACTGGCCACCCACCAGCTGCCCTGCAATACCCTCTCTTCTCCCAGGATGGGCAGGAAAGGCATCAGAACCTGGCCTGTCCCCGAGGCTCTGTCGCTCACCCTTCACCAGCTGGGCTGTGGCTCCAGGGGCAAACACTCGGTGCTTTCCCCAGACCAACTGAGGACCGGCTGGACTCCCCGCCAGGGAGAACTGTGTTCACCGCCCCCTCCTCTCCCATGGGCCACGTCTCAGCATCCAGAGACGGTGAGAGGGGTGAGAAGACCTGCCCAAGGCCATTGAGGCTGTAATCAGGGACAGCAACGTGAACTCTGAAACACTGGTCCAGTGTTCAAGCTCACCATCCACACCAGGCATTTCTCCATCTCCATGTGCGCTTGGCAGGGCATCCAGAATGAGATTTGTTTTTGTAAAAGCCTGGGGACTAGAACTAGAGGGTCTTTGCCAACAGAAGGCAGCAGAAGGCATGTGAGGAGACCAGCAGTGGAAGAGTGGGGAGGCAACTTGAGTGTTAGAAGCAGAAAGACCTGGGCTCGAGTGACAGCTCCACCACTTCCAAGCTGTGTGACCTAGGTTGAATTCCTTAAACTCTCTGAGCTTCTGTTTCATCATCTGTATTTGGGGCAAAGCGTCTTCATCATCAGCCTGCCTCATACGTATGCTGTATGCTCTTGGCACAAGACATGCTCAAAGAAGGTTTTCTGTAAATGTTACTATTGACCGTCTTTATCATCATCCTCATGCTTTAAGGGCTGAGCTGTGTTTCTTGTTGTCTGGGGAACCTAGACAACTGGGTCCCCTTTCCTTTATCTAGAGAATGAAAATAAGACTCTCTACCATGGAAGGATGCAATAAGATAACATGCATTAATGTTTTCTGTGACACCCAAAGAGAATCATACCATCTGCTCTCTGATCAGTTCAGTTCAGTTGACTCTTTGCCACCCCATGGACTGCCGCATGCCAGGCTTCCCTGTCCATCACCAGTTCCCGGAGTTTACCCAAACTCATGTCCACTGAGTCAGTGACAGCATCCAACCATCTCATCCTCTGTCGTCCCCTTCTCCTCCCGCCTTCAATCTTTCCCAGCATCAGGGTCTTTTCAAATGAGTCAGCTCTTCACATCAGGTGGCCAAAGTGTTGGAGTTTCAGCTTCAGCATCAGTCCTTCCAATTCAGGACTAACTCTCGAATAGGTGTTTGCTTGTTTGCTTCATTTGTCAGATCAACTTGATATGTCTGGTCCTCAAAGATAATGATACTCAGGGCCACTGCTGATGGCGAGCTGTATTCCCACCCGCAGGGCATCAGTGGTGTGGGGATCTGACTCACATCAGGAGTTGATGGTGCTCATCTCTGCCCAGCTCAGTGCCCAGCAGCATCCTTTAGGAGCTTAGAACTGGCTAGAAGTATTTACACCATGGAAATTGGCAAATCAGGATTTTTTTCCCCAGAAAGTCAATTGTTGCACATTAACAGTGCACAGAGCCTTCATTTCGTTTCTTCCCACAACCTCAAGATCCGTGTAGCAACAGCAAGGACCAAGGACCTTCCAGCTGGGTATCCAGGAGGCTTGAACCACAGCTGCCATACCAGCCTCGGGTCGAGGGGCCCCATCTAACAGCTGAGTGAACGTGGATCCAGACCCCACTTCTCAGCACAGGCATGAGTCCTCCTGCAGAGTGACACCAGGTCATTAATATGACCGGACCACCAGGAGGTGCCAGGCAAGGGGACCCAGACCGCCACGGGCTGCATCACAGCAACTAAAGTGGTGAAGCCAGAGCCATGCCCACATCCAGAGGACACTCTGCCTGGAGAGCAGCCAAATCTCGATGCCACGGAGTGCAGCCATGGGGACTGTTCATCTTCGAGGTAATCTTTGGGAACCATCTGTGTGTCCAAACTGGAAATACAGACGCTGAGCCGGCCCTGCCCTCCTTCCATCCACACAGCTAGCTGCAGGTCAGGGAGTGCCTACAAGGGGAGGAAGATCCACCAAATCAAGGCACTGCTTGGCTCTGCAGGACTCTCGGCTCCTCCTGGCCTCAACCTGCCCCTGCCCGCCCCTGCCCCCACCCCCACCCCAGGCTCACCCAGGGCAGGGGTGAGGGGGTGCTCTGTTCTCAGGGCCCCCTCAGTTTCCTCTCCATGCTCCCCACACCTAGCTCTCGCCTCCCCTCCCTCCTCCCCTTCTGCCTCTTTTCATCCGTCTCCTCTCTTCCCTGTTCTTCTCCCTCCCGAGTAGTGGATATTTATGGACACCTGACTGTAGGATAGCCCCGAGGTGGTCAGTCCATTAGAATGCCTCCTTCTCCCAGCACCCCAGGAAGGAGAGGCTGCCACACCCTCACTCTGCAGCCCAGAAACCAAGCCTCAGAGAGGCTAAATGACATGGCCAAGCTCACTCAGCTGTACACCCTTGATGGACTCAACGACAGAGTAACTGCGGATTCTGAGGAAAGCACTACCCAAGGAATATTCATCAAGGGAGAGACTGAGAGACTAAAGGTACAAGTGAATATTTGAAAGCCCAAATTTGATCTTGCGCCTGCCCAGGGTAAACTTTACTGATAGGCTACGGTGACTTTCAGACTCCAGCCCAAGTCCTTGCCTGGCATTCAAAGCCCAGGTGTTGGCTTTTGCCCACCAGCAGCATCTTCTCCCCAAAGGCCCAGTGGCAGGAGGTGCTGTCCAGCATTGTGGGCAGCCTCCTCAGCCAGCCATGCTTCTGAGCTCAGCACGTGGTCAGCCAGAGGGCAGCCTTCTGTCCACTTGCCTGGCACTCCAGAGACCCTTGCTCCACCCACGCTCTCGCCTACAGATCATCTCCTGGGAAGGTCTCAGGTCCTCCCAAGCAGGGTCAGGGACTGCTCCCCTGCTTCCAAGGTCCCGTGGTCCAAGTCCTTTGTGATGGTCCGTGGATGCTGCCTTCCCACGCATGCTCTGGGCTCCAGTGTCCGGGGCTGGATTTCGTCCTCCCAAAATTCATATGCTGAGGACGTGAGCAGGAGTGGAGAGAATGTCTTCACAGAGGTTAAGTTGGGGCCATCAGGGTGGGCCCTAATCCCATATGACTGGTGATCTCAGAAGAAGGGGAAATTTGGGCCCAAAAGAGACAGACATGTGGACACGAAGACAGCCATCAACAGGCCAAGGATGAAGGCCTGGCTAGACTCCTCCTCACGGCCTTCAGAAGGAGCCCACCCCGAGGGCGCCTTCATCTTGGACTTCCAGGACCATGAGACGATCCGTTTCTGTTGTCTAACATGCCCACTTGGTGGTACTTTGTCACAGAAACCCCAGGAAACTAACCCACCTGGGAGCCAGAATTCCATGTCCACCTCCATGTCCGTGGTCCCTGAGGAGTAGACACTGGTGAGGACACTCAAGGGTGATGGACAGGTGAGCCCAGCATTTTAGAGTCGAAACCTTAACAGATCTTTGCACCAAATTAATCTGGTAATTGGAGCTTTTTTCCTCTGCTGGCTAGCAATTTTCAAATAACACACCCTGGCGAAGAGAAGTGGGGGGCGAAGCAGGGGCTTTCACTGAGTCTAACCCAAGAGCATTTATTGAACACCTACTGTGTACCTAGGATAGGCTTCCATGGGTCCCTAAAGCTCTGGAGCATACCCATGATGAGTTATTGCAATAGAAGACTTCTTCCAACACATGTGCTCATACACACACACACACACGTGCTCACACACATGTACACATGCACTCACACAATGCACAGACAAGCAAACATGTGCACACATGTGCATACTCACCTACATGGACACTTACTCGCACATGGACACATGTGCTCACCTACATGGACACACGCACACTTACAAGCGTGTGCACGCACACACACACACACACACAAACAGGCAGAATTTTCTGTTTCAAGTTCTTCCTCTCCTAAATTTCTCTTAACCTGTTGACTTCTCATGCTAGCAGAAGATATCACCCAACATAGGTTCAAACTATATTTAGTGCATTTAGTTATTTTAGGTTGGAAATGCCAACAGGGTTTCACAACATTCCACACAGTACGTCACGACCCTTTGTTTTTTTCAACTCGACAATGTCAGGAGTTTCCAAACTGCTGTCAAAAAAAAAAATTTGTTTATTCTGAGGAGATGTAAGAGTTTACAAAGCCATTTACCAATTCAAGTTCATTCACCAGTTCAAGAAACACCTATGAGCCCTGCTATGTGTGGGGCACATGGAGCAAAAGAGGCGAGAGCAGGGACCGTGTCTCCACGAAGACCCTTGAGGCCCAGGGCATACGAGGCCCACGTGGGCACCTAGGGGAGGCAGCTGGACAGACGGTCCTGTCCTGCACCCGCCCGGGACAGACGGTCCTGTCCTGCACCCAGCCTTGGGTGCTGGGCGGTGGGGCAGCAGGAGATCGGCCGAGCCCCAGGACGTGCCTTGGCTGCCCAGTGGGGCCAAAGCCATGAGAGCAAGCCTCAGGTAAGAGCATCCATGGGTCAGGAGGTGACCAGGGAAGGCGACTAAGGCCAGGGCCAGAGGGAGATTGCAACCCAGGAGATCTCCAAACCCCTCTCACCTCCGATTCATCACGTGCACATCTGTCTGTCTGCCCGCTGTGGGCTGTTTGAGAGCTCAGCCTGCATCCCTGCCCTAGCCTGGCGCCTGCCCCAGGGGAGTGCCCCACACACCCAGCCTACAGCCCATGTCACAGCAGATCTTCAGGGTGGGGTCTGATTCCCTCGGAGCCTCCAGGGACTCTGCCTTTCCTAGCTCAGAAACCCTGCCGGCCCAGCACAGCGCCCGCCCCACTGTGTGCTGACCATCCCTCCCCCTGGGACCCAGACCCAAGCTGGAGCCATGAGAAGCGATAGTGGCTGAGCAGCAGATGTGTGCAAGCACATGCTGGGCGCCCACACACCCTGCATGTGCCTCTGTGAGCACGTGCCCACACCCACAATTCTGTCCGGCTCTGGTCTAACTCTGCATTGCTCATGGACCCGAGGATGACGATGACAACAGTGATGACACGTGGCCTGAGACAGTGCACTTCCCACAAGCAGGCATGCGCCAAGCACCAGACTTATTCTCTCCTGGAGTCCTTGCCAACCACCCTGGAAGGAAGCACTCTTGTGCCCATTTGACAGATGAGTATACTGAGGCACAGCCAGGAAGCCATGCAGCTCACAGTTGGCCATGCCAGCTTCCACGGACTCTGACCTGCTCTGGCAACCATTCCTAGGACTTCCTCCTTGTGCATGGGGTGGCTGGGAGGTGGCCAGCTCTGCCCAGAGAGAGCCCTATGAGAGCCACCCCCATCCACAGGCTCATCATCCCCACCTCATAGGGGAGCAGGGCCTCCCGGAGCCTGGGAAGGTGGCCAGTGTCAGAAGGTGGTAGGAGGAGGGTCCTCACCATGGGCAGAGCCAGGTGAGGGTACTTGGAGGTCAGGGGCCCTCGTCAGGAAGTCAGAATCATATTGGGGAAAAGCCAGTTGGATGCAGAGCCTGGGACTTGCTGGGAGGACAAAGGACAAAGACAGCTTCCATCTGACCTCCCGGTCAGCTAGGGACCACAGCTATTTGAGTCTGAGGATGAGAATTAAGTGCCTCCCACTCACACCCAAGGGCTTCTCAGGTGACACAGTAGGTAAAGAATCCACCTGCCAATTCAGGAGACACAAGAGTAGTGGGTTCAATCCCTGGGTCAGGAAGATCCCCTGGAGGAGGAAATGGCAACCCACTCTAGTATTCTTGCCTGGGCAATCCCATGGACAGAGGAGCCTGGTGGGCTACAGTCCATGGGGTCACAAAGAGTCAGACATGACTGAGCGTGTGTGCGCACACACACACGCGCACACACACACACACATGTACCCAAAGGTGAAGCAGCCTCCTGTACCCTGACCTCACTGAGGGAGAGCACATCTTAGAGCCTGGTTCGATCCCAATGGAACATCAAGGAACCTCTCTGAGTCTCAAATGCTTCCCTTGAAGAATGGAGACAGAAGCTTCTCAAGACTTCTTTGTAATTTCACAGTGCCTGGCACTTAGTAGGAAAAACCAATCCTCTTTCCTGTGGGAAGAAGCTAGAGCCTTCAACCAGTTCTCCTCCTCCCAACCCCAGCCCTTTGCTTGTTCACTGGGCTAGCACGTGCATGCTGAGGCACTTCCGTCGTGCCCAACTCTTTGTCATACAGTGGGCTAGGCTTCTCTGTCCATGGGATTCTCCAGGAGAGAATACTGGAGGGGGTTGCCATGCCCTCCAGGGGATTGTCTCAACCCAGGAACTGAACCTGTGTCTACTGCAGCTTCTGCACTGCGGGCAGATTCTTTACCACTGAGCCACCATGAAAGCCCTCACTCGGCCAGGCCCCTACCTAATCCAGCTGAGCTGAGTCCATGGGGAGGAGGCAGCCACCACAGGAGCCTTCGCCATGGTTTCCCGGGATCCCCAGGGACCTCATTCTCTCTGACCCTGAGCTTGCCCTTGACCTCTTTGAGGAGGTGGAGGAAGCACAGGGCTATACCCATGCCTCATTTGGAGCCCTTACCTGCCTCACCCCATAGACCCCATGCAACTCTGCAAACACACCATTGTTCCCATTCTGCAGACGAGCAAAATCGAGGCTCAGATGTTGGACTCCCTCAGCTCACTCAGTTTGATCCAAACCCAAATCAGCTGAACCCCAATACCCAGCCACACCCCAGCACCACGTGGGGCCCAACCTCATGGCAAGTTCATCACATACACCCCTGTTCTGGAAATGAGAACCGCTCCTCGGCTGGAAACAGGCAAGAGCGACCCGCACCGTGCCAATCATCCGGAGGAACATATGCATTTCAAGGATGAACAGTTGCATGCTCTTTTCTACCCAAACTTAATATTTTGCATGTTCCTCTCTCAAACACCACCAGTTTTCCCGACGCCATGTTGCGTAAGCCCCAGAGATATTTTCTCTCTTCTGTTGTACCCCACACAGCGGCTGTCTTCTGAGAAAAGAAATCGACCAAGGGACAGAATCTTGTAAATATTCCAGCCATTCACTTATCCAGCATAATTACCCTGCAAAGAGCAACATTTGGGCCTCCATTCACTAGCAGATCACTAACTGCGTTATGCAATCAGATGGCACGCGCGGTTAGAAGGTTTGCAACGTGCCTGAGCTCACCAGGCCATCACAGGCTTCCAGGAGTCCCCGTGGACCCAGATGGACATGGTCCAGCGACACCTGCCTGGGGGAGGGCCTCTGGGAAAAGGGAAGGTGAGCTCCTAACATGGGCACTTCACCTCCTTCCCTCCACCCTATCTTTCTGCGCCGGGGCCCGGTGACTTAGTCTGCTCAGGCTGCTGGAAATAACAAAACAGTCAGGGTGAGCTAACACAGAGACATTGATTTCTCACGGTTCTGGGGGAAGGCAAGTCCAAGATCAAGGTCGATTTGGTTCCTGCTGAGATTCCCTTCCTGTAGACAGCCGCCTTCTCCCCATGACCTTACAAGGCAGGAGAGAGGGTGTCAGATGTATGGAATTAAGGCCCCACCCTCGTGACCTCACTTGATCTTTATCGCCCTCTCATCAGCACTGTGTCCAAATACAGTCACCCTGGGAGTTAGGGCTTCAGCATATGAATCTGGGGGTCTTTGGGACCCAGACCTTTAGTCCATAACATCCAGGGTCAGCATTTCTCTCCTAAGTTATCACAACAGCCCCCTACCTGGCCTCCACCCAGCGGCCAGTGAGATCTTCCTAAAACCCAGATCCAACCAGGTCCCTTCTCTGATTCTGTATCACCCGTCACGTTCAGAGGATAGTCCCCCCAACACAGGTTTTTCATGGTCTACAATCCCCACACATCCGACCAGCCTCTGGTTTTGACAAAGTGCCCCCACACACACTCACCCTTCTGTGTGTGCACACACACACGCAGGCACACTTACACAAGCACAATGCCATCTCCTCTGCCTGGGCTGCTTGTCTCTGTTCCCGCACTCCCATCTGGTGAGTGAACAGCTACTGACCCTTCCAGTCCAAGATCAAGAATCTTATCTTCCCAGGGGCTTCTCATACCTTCCCTCCACCTCCAGGCTGGATCCCATATGATGGTGTGTCAGCATTACATCAAAGCAGCCTTCTTTACAAAGAAGATAACTCTATGTTCCAAAGAGTAACCATTACTATTATTTTTAATTTTGCTAACCTAATGGGCAAAATATAACGCACGTTTTATTTTGCATGCTCTGTCTTGGGAGGCTGGCTGTTTTTCTACGTGCTTGCCAATGGTATACCATCCTGTTAGGATGATCCATTTAAATTGTTTACTAAAGAAGTTCTGCTAGTTTTCTCGTTAATTTTCAGGAGCTCATTACACAAACTAGGGACCCAAAGATATTCACTTCCACATCATTTACGATGACAAAAATATTGAGGATCAAGGAGAGAGTCCTTTAAACATTGATAGGGCAACACTTCAGTAGAATACTGGACAGCTGTCAAAAATGATTACTCTACACAGGACTTCACTGGTGGTCCAGTGGTTAAGAATCCACCTTCCAATGTAGGGTATGTGAGTTTGATCCCTGGTCAGGGAACGAAGATCCTGCAACCCACTAAGCCCTTGAAGCCCGAACCATAATGAAGAGCGAGGGTTCTTCAAAAATTTTCTTAAATGATGATATTGCAGACTTTGCTTATCGTATGACGAGAGGCCAAGGGGGCTGCATACAAAATGGCTTTAATATCCTGAGTACAACTTTGCAAAATGTATTGTGCTGGATCCCACAGCTAAAAGGGTGAGCTAGACAACCCAGGACACAAACGCATGAACAGCCTGCTTTAATGCCATATGCAAATATTTTGGAACAGAGGAACATAGAAGGTCCTGGAAGCTCTAAGTAGAGGTCTAAGGAAGGAAGACTTCCTGTCTGAGTTGAATCCTGAAGGAATGAATTATCACTAACGTAGCCGGTGTCTGCCAGACCTGGAGCCCCAGTCACCTGATGTTTGATATCACTAACTAGTCCTCCTCTTGGGGACTGAGTCTACTCCTTACCACCTGTAAATGGAGAACTAAAGCAGCTCTATGTGCATGATCCCACATTCCTCCAGCAACCCTCCAAAGTGGACATTCTCATGGCTCATTTTACAGCAGGAGGAAGCGAAGGTCAAAGAGGTTAGATCTCTTGAGCTGGGTCATAGCAACTTCAAACCCACAGCGGAAAATCACCAGGTCATGCCCTCAGCCCACTGTGCGCACATTTCTGAAACTTCCAACACCAGTCATTCCAATGGAATGACTGTTAAAAGACTCCAGGACCCTCCCCACAGGATTGAGTCAGAATCTCTGGAGGTTTGGTGGAGTATCTGGATTTTTTTAAACAGGCCTCCTTGATAACATGTTCAGACACTGAGGTTTGGGAACCAATGAGTGACATGCCACTGGCTGAGTTATTCCAGGAAGAGCTGTAGCCATGCCTGCCCAATTTGAAGGACACCGTTCCTGTGGCCTAGCCCTCCACATCTGTGGTCATCACTGCTGATGCTTTGCCTGCGTTTCAGGACAAGATGCACTCGAGGCATCTCTAAGAGGCAACACATGCCATCAGCCCACTCCTCTCCCAAGAGTGCTTTCCCTTCTTGTTCCTACTGGGCTCACTGTTTGGAGCTACCTTGCAACCAGCCTTCCTTTCTCTCTCTCTCTCTCTTTAACACCAGCAGTAGGGAAGCATCTTCTATACCAAATGATTTATGTCCATCATCGCTAAAAAAAAAAAAATCCACTTAGCCCCATCAAGCCTGGCACATGATGGGGAAGCCCACATCTTACACACTCACACCAGCAACAGAAGCCACACCCTGGAAGGCGGCCAAGGAGGAAGGCTTGCCACCATTCAGTGTCACTGGCTGGATCCTGGACTAGAGTCATGAGCCAAGGTTGAGGGAACAACCCAGAGTCACATAAACCTGGGCTCAGGTCCTGTCTGCCTTCTGCAAGCCCTATGACCTTGACCACCTCCTTCAGCTCTGTGGGTCTCAGTTGCCTTGCCCCCAGTCAAGAGCTGCTCTCAGCCACCTTGATGAGTGTCCAACAGAGGAGGATGAGTGACATGGAGTTGAGTGGCTTCTGAAGTTCAGTCTTGATGGCAAAGCAGCTTCCTCCAGGCTTGCAGGGCACTCACTCTTGGAACCCAGTCAGTCACCATGCCATGCAGGAGCCCAAGGGCCACAGGAAGGCCACGTGTGGATATTCTGGCCCACAGCCCCTCTGAGATCCCAGCGAACAGCCCACTGCACCCACCAGATGCACAAGGATGACCTCAAATGTGTCCAGGGAAGCCTGCCAGTGAGCATACCCCCCTGAGCGATAAAGACAGAGAACCGCCCAGCTGAGCCCAGTCACCCCTAGAAGCAGGAGCAGTAAGAGTACTAAATGAGTGTTGCTTTATTCCACCACATGGGCAGGTCTGCTTCACAGGCACAGACAAGCAGAACCTTACCTTATGAAGAAGTAACGAGCTCAGAGTCGTGAAGAGACATAACCATAGGAGACGTCGAGTCTCCACACCAGCATCTGACTCTCCACTGCTTCCCAGGAGCAGGTGGAAGAAGGCGGAGGCTGTGACTTTGCACCTTCCTCATCCCACTGCCTGTGTTCCATTCAGCTTATTAAACCTCAAGTGCTTCTTTGACTCAAAGAAATAAAGGAGGGATGTTTGCTAGCATCGTTTCTGCATAGTTAGATACATACAGTCTAATCATGTTCTGTAATGACTACTCATAGAAAAATGATGTGTTCTGCACAAAGAACCTCCCTCCTTTTTTCTCTCTCCCAAATCCACCCAAACCGCAAGAACTATGAAAAGTACAGCCTCCAAGCTGATATTCAATCTGTCAGATTTGCACTTCTTCAATTTCAGCAAAATCACAATAACTAAAAGATAAGGCTGAGTATGGCAAAGTTCATCATTGAAAAGGGCAACCTCTCCAGTCCTTCCGTCCATGGTAACGGCCAAGCCATGTGGCTTAGGTGGAGGAAACAAAACCTGGAGGCAGGAGGCAGTTCAATGCCCCCATCAGCGGGGATGCCAGGAGTCAGAGTCCACCAGAGCCAGTGGGACCGCCCAGGCAGAGGCTGAACAAATTCCTTCCCACACACTTTCTGGTTTCTTCTCAAACTTCTCCAAGGCAACAGATTTTCAATTTCTTTTAAGAAATTTCTTTTGCTCAGAGAAAGAGAGAAGATGGTATAAACTGCATTATGAAATGCCGGGTACCGTGCTGCCCACACACATCGAAGCTCTGTAACCACCCTGAGACATGGGTATTACTATCGGTGGCGGGGGCAGGGGCTGTGGAGTCAAGACAGAATCAGGTTCAGATCCTCTTTCTGACTCTTGGGAGCTGTGCAGACTTGATGCTGGATAAGGGAATGGCTTGTTTGTTTGTTCATTTTTGGTCACACTGCATGGCACTTGAAACTTCCTTGACCAGGCATTGAACTTGTATCCCCCTGCATTGGACGTGCAGTCTTAATACTGGAGTGGGTTGCTATTTCCTGTTCCAGGGGACCTTTCCAACCCAGGGATCGAACCTATGTCTCCTGTGTCTCCTGCATTAGCAGGTGGGTTCCTTACCCTCTGAGCTATAGGGGAAACCCATAATTACTGAACCACCTGGGAAGTCCTAAACGAGTGCGTGTTGAATGAAAAAAAAATAAAAAAAGCTTGCCCTCATTCTCTCCCCCAGCCTCATCTCTCTCACCATTATATGTCCAGGCCCATACATAAATGCATCCAATTTAATCTTACTTACAGGTTGCGCTGACAGTTCCCAAGATGGAGCCAAGGAAGGTGACTGCTTCTAAGCCAGGGACCCTTATGCACCATTGTCCATAAGCCTGATCTGTCTTCCCCAGACTGGGGGAAACCTGCAAAAGAGGGTCTGACTCCCGGGCCCAGGTATCAGCATCCAGGAGACCATGGGGTGCAGGACATGGAGTAGGTGGAGGAGGTGTCAGAGCAACCTTAATTAGGCACCTGGAAGAGCTGGGTGTGGCCAGCAGTCGTAGAAGTTTCCAGTAGATGAGCAGCAGCAGCCAAGGCTTCCCAGGTGGCTCAGTGGGTAAAGAATCTACCCACAATGCAGGAGACACGGGAGATGCAGGTTCATTCCCTGGGTCTGGAAGATCCCTGGAGAAGGGCATGGTGACCCACTCCAGTATTCTTGCCTGGAGATTCCCATGGACAGAGGAGCCTGGTGGGCTACAGTCCATGAGATCGAAAGGGGTCAGACATGACTGAAGTGACTGAGCCTGTCAGCAGCAGCAGCCAGGATGCTGGGTACTTCTGTCGTCCCAGCCAGCTCTTGCAGAGAACCAGAGAGCCTGTTGGCCACAGACCGGCTCTCACCAAGACCCCCTGATATTTATGAGCCAGGCTGCACACTCTCAAGTACCCATCCTTCCCTTATAATGACACTGTGTGTGTGCATGCTCAGTCATGCCCAACTCTGTGACTCCACGCACTGTAGAGATCCAGGTTCCTCTGTCCGTGGGATTTCCCAGGCAAGGATACTGAAACGGATTGCCATTTTCTTGTGCAGGAATCAAACCCACATCTCCTGCCACCCATGAAGCCCTCTAATGACATTACTAATTTCTAAGTTAGTAACGACACATTATAACTGGCACACTCCATCCGCACCTTAACTCAAACAAAGTTGCATCACAGTGCTTATAAATCAGGGCTCTCAAGCTCCATCTCATTTATAGGAGCATGGTTATTACCAGGGGCCATTGGCCTAGAGGGCTGAAGCTCACCTCAAAGGAGATTTTATCCAGGAGCTTCCTGATGCAAACAGTGCAAAGGGACTCGGTAAGTATCTGTGGGTGGAGAAGGAAACAGCAACCCACTCCAGTATTCTCTCCTGGAAAATCCCATGGACAGATGAGCCTGGCGGGCTACAGCCCATGGGAACCCAAGAGTCGGACATGACTCAGTGACGAAACCACCACCACCGAGTATCTGTTCAAAGAATGAATGAATTAGCTCTATCATATATTTTATATCATTTAATAAGAATGTTGCTCATTATCATCTCTGAGCTTCAGTTTCCTAGCCTATAAAACAAGCATGTTACCTACCTAAGAGTGTTACAGGATTGTTGCTGTTGTCGTTCAGTTGCTAAGTCATATCTGTCTCTGAGACCCCAGGAACTGCAGCATGCGGCCTCCCTGTCCCTCCCAGAGTCTGCCCAAGTTCATGTCCATCGAGTCGGTGATGCCATCCAACCACCTCATCCTCTGCCGCCCTCTTCTCCTTTGGCCTTCAATCTTTCCCAGTATCAGGGTCTTTTCCAGGCAGTCAGCTGTTCACCTCAGGTGGCCAAAGTTTTGGAGCTTCGGCTTCAGCATCAGTTGTTCCAATGAATAGTCAGGGCTGATTTCATTGACTGGATTGACTGGTTTGTTTACCTCGCAGTTGAAGGGATTCTCACGAGTCTTCTCCAGCACCACAGTTCAAAAGTATCAATTCTTCTGCACTCAGCCTTCAGGAGGTCATATATGTACAAGGTCTATGCATCTTCAACAGTCAATATATGTTCAACTAAGTTCGGCAAATATTTAATCACCATCATCATTGTTATTAGTGATCATTTGTTTAGCAACTGCTGAGGCTTCATATGCTTTCTAATCCTCATAACAATACTTCAAGGTTGAGAGTAGGCTCAGCTTTATTATGCAGTATTTATGAGAGCTGAGGAAGTAAAGAGATTAGCACAGAATAATAGAATAATTTCCATTCTGGGAGTATGGAACACCGAGTCCTCCATGGCACCCTCTCGTGTCAAAAAAAAACAACTATCCTGAAAAAATGTTCACTTTTGACATAAACTGCTAGCTGGTAGGGCATGTGGAAGCCTCCAATTACTCCCCAGAATGTGAGCTACACCTGAAATGGGACAAGGTAGCAATGCACAGAAAGTGGGAGTTTGCTTGCCCTGAGAGTGAGCATCAATAATCATATTGCTTTTAGAATCCTAACACTAAGGCCGAGAGCAAGTCAGAGGAGGTAAACCTGGGAATCCTGGAGATCTGAGACGCATAAAGGTGACTCCGTGTCTCCAAGTCTTTAGTAATCCAGGCTCATAGCAGGAGGAAAACATCCTCAATCTAGGCTCACAAGTGTCCCAGGGATTAGGACTAAGCAATGACCTCACAATGAAAGGTCACAGAAACGGAAGGAAGTAGGTATCCACAAGTGGCTCAGTGGTAAGGAATCTGCCTGCCAGTGCATGAGACACAAGGGACATGGGTTTGCTCTCTGGATCATGAAGATCCCCTTCAGAAGGGAATGGTAACCCACTTCAGTATTCCTGCCTGAAGAATCCCATGGACAGAGGAGTCTGGCAGGCTACATAGTCCATGGGGTCACAAATTCAGACATGACTTAACAACTGAGCAAGCACACACGGAGCATATCCATGAGTGGCTGTGAGAACAAACTCGAAACACCCAAAGATGGTACAGCTTGATACACAAATATAACAACAGTGGCTGAAGTATATAGAGAAAGGTTAGAATCATGAAGGTGAACAATCAACAAAAGATGATCAGCAATGACCAAACAGGTTTGAAAACTAATTGGAACTTCTAAAAATAAAAATGTTAATTAATTTTGAAAAAAAAAAAAAACCTCAATGGGTGGTTAATTATGCACAGCTAAAAATAAAATGTGTGAAACCAAGAGTCTGATTGAATTACCAAAAAGCTGTACCAAGAGTCAAAGAACTAGAAAATGCGAAGGAGAATGTAACAGTGATGCAGAGGAGAATGAGCAGCTCTAACACAAACCCAGTCAGAGTCCCAGAGGACAGTGCAGAGATATTAAATCAGAGATCACATTTGAAGAGATAATAGCCAAGAGCTTTCTAGAACAGATGGGAGATGTAAATCCAAGATTCAGGAATCACCATGTATTCCAAGTAAAATTAAATGTCTTAAATCCTCTCTGACATCCTAGAGTGAATCTCCAAAATACCAAAAATAAAAATAATATTTTAAAAGCAACCACGAAAAGATGAGGTGATCTTCAAAGGAATGATAATAATGCTGAGACCAAACTTTATAATGCCAAAAATGCAGCCCAAAGTCACAGATTAGAGCTTTTCACAAGTGGAAATGCATTTATTGCTAACCTAGAATTGTGTACTTCACAAGACCATGTACCCAGAAATAGTAAACATGAAACAAAGTTATATTCAGATATATTCAGTTGGTGGTAAACCAGCAGAACTTCCCTAACGAAGGAAAGAAAATGATTTTTTTAAAAAGACTGAGATGTAAGAAAAAATAGTGAGCTAAGAAGCTGGTGAACATGTATGAAAATTTACAAACCCATGTTGTCTAAAATTACAATGGTCTTACTTATAAATTTAAATAAAACAACAGAAGTGAAAGTGAAAGTCACTCATTCATGTCTGACTCTTTGCAACCCCATGGACTATACAGGCCATAGAATTCTCCAGGCCAGAATACAGGAGTGGATAGCTGCTCACTTCCCCAAGGGATCTTTCCACACCAGGTATCAAATCCAGGTCTCCAACATTGCAGGCAGATTCTTTACCAGCTGAGCCACCAGGGAAGCCCAAAATTACAGAAGGAAGATATTAAACAACAATAACATATATCTTCAGAGAATGGTGATCTGATTCTGGATATTCCAAGGTCCTTTTATTCCACAAAGGAGTTTAAACACATTTTTTAATTTAGTACGTTGTCAAGTTAAATATGCATGGTAAAGTGACCAGGGAAATCAGAAAAACAATAGGAAAAAAAAATAAATTTGAAAGCAATAGAGAGTAAAAATTAAATAAAGAAAAAGAGCAAATGGAAAAAATTTTTAAAGATGATCAAAAAGCAAGAAAGGAGAGAATCATAGAAAAAGTGGAAAAAGGGAAATCACAACTAAGACAACTACGAAATAATAAAAATAAATCAATAATCTAAATAAACACAAGTGGGCTAAACTAACCAATTCAAAACAAGATTGTCCAAAAGACCTTTCAAAACACAATATACAGGTATAACCACCACATAGTTTGAGAAGTAAAGTATTATCAGCAAAATTGAAGGATCTATGTACCCCCTCCTAGCTTCACTCTCTCCTCCCAGAAGAATAGAAAATGACTGATTCATTATTTATCATACCATCCATTCCCATTTATTTTAACACAACTGTATATATCACTGGGCTCCAAAATCACTGCAGATGGTGACTGCAACCATAAAATTAAAAGACTCTTGCTTCTTGGAAGAAAAGCTATGACCAACCTAGACAGCATATTAAAAAAAGAGACATTAGCTTGCCAATAAAGGTCCATCTAGTCAAAGCTATGATTTTTCCAGTAGTCATGTATAGATGTGAGAATTGGAAATTGGACTATAAAGAAAGCTCAGAACTGAAGAATCGGTGCTTTTGAACTGTGGTGTTGGAGAAGACACTTGAGAGTCCCTTGGACTGCAAGGAGATCCAACCAGTCCATCCTAAAGGAGATCAGTCCTGAATAGTCATTGGAAGGATTGATGCTGAAGCTGAAACTCCAATATTTTGGCCACCTGATGTGAAGAGCTGACTCATTTGAAAAGACCCTGATGTTGGGAAGGATTGAGGGCAGGAGGAGAAGGGGATGACAGAGGATGAGATGGTTGGATGGCATCACCGACTCCATGGACATGAGTTTGGGTGGACTCCGGGAGTTAGTGATGGACAGGGAGGCCTGGCGTGCTACAGTCCATGGGGTCGCAAAGGGTCAGACATGAGCACTGAGCTGACTGACTGACCGATTGTATGCATCACTGTGCACACACACACACACACACACACACACTTTTTCTGCACATCACATTTTTTTCTCAATACTGTGTTCACAAGGCTTGTCCATTTTGATAAATGTAGCTTTAGCTCATTACCTTTTACTCCTGCATTATTTTTTGTAAGACTATCCACTCTCCTGTTGGTAGGCACAGCTATTATTAAAAAAAAAAACAAAACTGTTTATTTTGCCAAAGTTTGTCTCCAAAATAAATATGCTTAGCTGTGGAATTTCTGGGTTGTGGAGTGCAAATATCTTCAGTTCCCCTAGATATTGACAAGTTGAAAGTAGTACCAGATTGCCGCATTTTTGGCAATGGAAGACTAGGTAGTTAGGACAAACTTTCCCACTGCAATACCTGGAAAATATGGATTAACTTTCAAATTAAAAATTAAAAGCCTGAAGGTATTGGAGAGTTTTCAAGACAAAGAAGAATTATAACTAAGATCCAGGAGAAGAAGGAAACACAAGGAGACAAGCTTAGCATTTAGACAGTTTTTTTCCCTGTAGGTGCTCCCTGGTTCTGGAGGAAGAGGCAGAAAAGCTGAAATTTTGACAAGTTCATAGAACTACAGGGACAAAATTAAAGTTCAGAGACCATTAATAAGGGGGATTTATGAAACCACCAACACCAAAAGCAGTATCCATTTTTTCTGTGATTCTCTTTTCTTTCTTCCCTCTTGTGGAGGAATTGATTGGGTTTTCTTCTTAACTGATTCTAAAAGGGTATGCTTTAAGAGTAAGGGCAAACCAGAAATATTTTGTCCTTCAAAGGATGGAAGCCCAGTTTAAAACTTCTCCATCACTAATTAGCTTAAGGAGCTCTGACATTGCTAGGTCTCCTAGCTAGCCTGTGTCAGAATCAAATATTACACCTAGTCCCCAGTTTAGCTCTATAATGTTTCCAGCACTCAATCAAAACCATGAATTCATGGAAACAAAATAGTATGTCTGAAAACAAAGAGACACAAAATGGTAATATGGTAATATGGAAACTTCCCACAGGACACCCAGATAATGGAGGTGTTAATATTAGACCTAGATTTTAAAAATGACTTGACTGATCTCTTTTATATCTTTATTTCTTTAGGTATTGTTTCTGTCTCACTCTTTGTCCTGTTCATCTAGGATTCCAATTACATGTGTTAGACATATGTGCAGTATCTCCTGTCTTCTTTGAAAGTGAATGTGTTAGCCACTCAGATGTGTCCAATGCTTTCAAACCCATAGACTGTAGCCCACCAGGCTCCTCTGTGCATGGAATTCTTGAACAATTATTATGTTCAAGGAGATAAAAGAAAAATTGAAAATTACATCAGAAAACCAGAAACTATAACAATGGATCAAATATAAATTCTAATACTGAAAAATAGAATAACCGAAATTTAAAATTCAATGGATAGATTTAAAGCAAATAAGATATGAAAGTGAAAGTGTTAGTTGCTCAGTGGTTTCTGACTCTTTGGGACCCCATGGACTGTAGCCCACCAGGCTCCTCTGTCCATGAAATTCTCCAGGCAAGAACACTGGAGTGGGTTGCCAACTCTTTGTCCAGGAAAGCCTCCTGACCCAGGAATCGAACACAGGCCTCCTGCATTGCAGGCAGATTCTTTACTGTCTGAGCTACCCGGGAAGCCCTAAATCAGATATAGCTTATTAAGTAACTTGTAAGTTGAAAGATACCTCAGAAGAAAAAATCTAGAATGATGCGTGAGAGACATGGGCATAGAGGAAAAATGTGGAAGACATGACTCAGAGGGTACAAATCTGCCTGCAGTGCAGGAGACACAGGCGATGCCGGTTCGATCCCTGGTGCAGGAGGATGCCCTGGAGAAGGGCATGGCTACCTACTCCAGTATTTCTTGCCCAGAGAATCCCATGGACAGAGGAGCCTGTTGGGCTACAGTCCATGGGGTTGCAAAGAGTCGGACACAAGTGAACGACTAACGCTTTGACTTTCATGGAAGCCGCATGAGATGCTGCAGAAATGTCTAACATACATGTCGTTGGAATCCAGATGAACAGGACAAAGAGAGACAGAAAAAAAATACCTAAAGAAATAAAGATATAAAAGCAATCAATCATATTTCGAAAGATTCAAAAAGCACTACGAACCTCCAAGCAAAGTAGATACAAAGATAACCACACCTAGGCACATTATACTAACGATATTGAGAGCCAAGGAGAAAATCTTAAAACTGGGGCAAGGGATTGGGGAAAGGCATTACCTTCAAAAGAACAAGAATAGCACTGACATCTGCCTTCCCGACACAAACAGCAGAACCAGCAGACAATCGCATGCTATCCGCAAAGTATTGGAGACAAAATTTGCCAACCTAGAATTCCCCAGCAATCATACCTTTCAACGATAAACATGAAATAAAGGCATTTTCAGATTGGGAGAAATATATTTTCAAGCTGAGAAAATTCACCCCAGCAGTCCCCCCACAAAAGAAAATACTGAAAGGAGAGAGAGAGAGAAAAGCTTAGAAATGTAGAAAGGAATGAAAAGATGACAGAAAGGCAAACGTGGAGATAAATGTAAAACGAACACCAACTGTATGAAAGCAATACTAATGACTTATAGGGTATGGAATAGATAGATAAATACAATAAACAAAAACGATAACATATAAATAGAAGTAAATGAAGACGAAGCACTTGAAGGCCCTTGCATTATTCAGGAAGTGGAGTGGGTACTGCCCCTTTAAAAAAAAATTAGACTGTTAAAAAAATTAAAGATACTTTTTGTTGGGAGTGGGGAGGACAAATTGGGAGACTGTAATTAACATATACACATTAGTATATATAAAATTGATAACTAATAAGGACCTGCTAAGTTGCTGCTGCGTCGCTTCACTCGTGTCTGACTCTGTGCAACCCCATAGACGGCAGCCCACCAGGCTCCCCCATCCCTGGGATTCTCCAGGCAAGAACACTGGAGTGGGTTGCCATTTCCTTCTCCAACGCATGAAAGTGAAGAGTGAAAGTGAAGTTGTTCAGTTGTGTCCAACTCTTCGTGACCCCATGGACTGCAGCCCACCAGGGTCCTCCATCCATAGGATTTTCCAGGCAAGAGTACTGGAGTGGGGTGCCATCGCCTTCTCTGAATAAGGATCTACTGTCTATATATAGCACAGGGAACTTTACTCAATGCTCTGTAATGACCTATATGGGAAAAGAACCAAAAACTGTGGATATATGTGTATGTATAACTAATTCACTTAGCAGAAACTAACACAATATTGTAAATCAACTATGCTCCAATAAAAATTAGTTCAAGAAATGAAAACAAAAGGAAGAAAGTAAAAAATGTAAAAGCATTGACTAAGGAAATATAAAATAAACATAGAGTAATAATAATCCAATAACCCAAAAATCAATAATCCAAAAAAAAGGATGCTTGTTGTAATCTCTGTGCAGCAGTTCTCAAAATGTGCTTCACGGACCCCTGGGAGTCCCAGAGAGGTCAATAACGTCAACACTGTTTTCATAGTAACAGTAAGGCATTATTTGATTCTTTGTACATCTGCACCAGTGGTGCAAAATTACAGCAGATGAAACTACAAATGCTGGTTGCATCAGTGCAAGTCACGGTCATGGCGAGAAAACACACAACTAGTCATTACCAGCTTCACTGCCATGCACTTGCAGAAGAAAAACAAAAGGAGCTCATTTCATTTGACTATCCTTGATGGAGCAGCATTCATAAACTCTATTTAATGAAGCAGAACACAGACATAAAGCTGAGCTACCGCATCTCGAAACAAAAAGTTATGACAAGGAAAAGCCCTTGAGCAATTAAGTCATAAGGTGAACTAGCCACCTTTTAATCCAACACCATTTTCACTGGAAAGAACAACTGATAGACAAACAATGATTATTCCAACTTGGATACTGGGTGGTCATCCTCTCAAAATTCAACAAAGTGACTCTGTCACCTTAAGGGAAACAACTTATAGTATGTGTTGCCGGTGATACAGCTTGAGTTTTCAAAGAAAACTTAGAATTTTGGAAAATTTGTATTGGTCATCTAGAGCGTAATGGCTGCCTGATACGTACGAATTTTTCTAAGGACTTCCCCGATGGTCCAGTGGTTAAGAATCCGCCTTCCAATGCAAGGGACATGGGTTTGATCCCTGGTCTAGGAAGATGTCACATGCCTCAGAACAACTGAGTCCGAGCACCACAACTGCTGAGCTCACGTACTGCAACTACGGAAGCCCTCACTCCGGAGCCAGAGAGCCGCAGGAGAAGCCACCATCGCGAGAGTCCTTGGCCCGCAGCCAAGACCCAGTGCAGCCCACAAACACACAAATAAACAGATCTGTTTAAAAAAGACTTTTCCGATAAGATCAATGATGATTATAAACAAAAATAACTATCTCATCATATATAACCAAATGTGTCAACAGTTGGAAAACCTACAGAATACAACAAAATAGTATTTCCCAAATGACTGACACACAGCGTTATATTTGGAAATTATGCATAAGAAGGATCTATTCCATTTGTAAGAGAGACTAATGGATTTTAAGAAACAGAATATGGAAAGCTTATTGATGTGGTTTCAGATTCCAAATTGTAAATAATATTTAAGAAACTTTCACTTGTTAAGTTTTGATATAGAATCAAAGAAGAATAACTATAACACTCTGAAAAACCTGTTAAAATACTCCTTTTCTTTCCAACCACTTATTTAAAAGAGGCTAGATTTTCTTTGTGTATTTCACCCAAAGCAACATTGCCAGGGGCCAGCGTGAGGAACTCCGCCCATGGCAAAGGTCATGAGGAAGGAGGCTTGGCAAAGGCAAAGGCGTGATCAAGCCTCAGGAAACCCCCTGTTCCCGAGCATCTACCCCAAAACCAGAGTCTGTTTTATGCTCTCCCCCATAACCATTTCTCTCGGAGAAGGAGTAAACGTGCAGCTCCCAGGCAATAAAAATTCCTGGGCGTGACAAGAGTGTTTCAGCTTACGGACTCCTCTGAAGGGTATCTAGCCCGCCTGTATAGGTTCGTCCGGCCACATGTGATTGTTTACAGCCTCCCAATCTGAGAGGCATGAGATGTTTTAGACTTACCAAAGGCAAATTCTTTTGGGGAGTTAGAAATTATTAGTATAGTGGGTTGGTTAGGAATTATATTGGTGAAGGGTTTTTCATTTGTTGTGCCAATAATTGCTGCTAATTCCCCGTCCTGGGTGTGACAAGGGTGTCTTAGGTCAAACCTCTCTACTGACAGACTAGCTTGAGTGACAGGATTATCCATACTCCTGCCACTAGCACATGATTGTTTACTACCTCTCAACCATAAACAGCACAGAGAGTTTTGGAGTATTTTGAGAGTCTTAATTAGCATAGGGCTTTTCTCATTGTTGAGTCAATGATTGCCGCCAGGCCTCCATATACTTAGGCACCTGGGAATATATTAATCAATGTATTTGGAATATAGAAAAGGAAATATAGTAGTTTTTGATGTTAGCAATACTAGACTTTTTGAGTTAATGGATTTTCTCTTTTGTAATAGATCACTTTGTTATAAATTACTGTGTCCTTGCTATGTAAAAATGTAACTTTATCACTATCTTAAGACTAAATCTTAAGGGAAGCATTGGTGAAAGGATTTTCATTTGTTGGGCTGATGTTTGCTGCTAAATCTCCATATTCCCTGTCCTTATAATGAATATAACTAACATATAGGAGAAATAAGTATTAACCTTTAAGCATATAGGAGAAATAAGTATTAACCTTTAAGATTAATCATGTTAACCTTGGGTTAAATAGATTCCTTTCTTGATTGTAACTCACTACACCCTCACCCTATAGGAATGTAACTTTATTTGGAGATGGTGGCTGGTTTAAGAAAAAACACCCTTAGAAAAAAATAAGTTTTTAGTTATTAGAAAGAAAGGATCATAAAATGTCAGCAGGTCTCACTCATGGCCAGAAGATGACCTTTTTTTTTATACATTTATGTGAAGCACCTGATTTTGATAAAGGTCAGGACTGCTGACCCCCGCATGATTCTGTATTCATCCCTATGTGTAACAAAAGGTATATAAGCAAACCCCAAAATAAAGAAATCGGATCAGTTTCCGGAAAGACTGATTCCCCCATGTCGCTTCTTTCTTGCTCCCATTTCTCTGGCTGAATTCCCATCTGGATTCAGCCTCCTTTTCTCCACTAATTCTCCAACTACACTATCCATTTCTAATCTCTCTCTATATCTGTAATTAAATATGTATTTTTCCAAAGATGCCAACGCCATCCCCACCTTCGAATTCCCTGGATCCACGGGGGCTGGACCCCGGCACAACATAGCACAAGAAATTGAATGCAGAAGGAGATATGACATTATAGCTGTCTTCTATTAAGCCATACACTTTTTAAAAAGCCAAACTAGAAAGTAATTTCTATCTCCCCAATTTTTTGTTTCAGAAAAGAGAATTTTCATAAAATAAGTTGTTTCTATTTCCAGTATTAATTATTATAACTTCTAATAAATACTTTAATGTTTAATTATAATGTAATCAAATATCAATAGGTACATAAAATCACATTGGAGTTCTCAACAATTTTTAAGAGTGTCAAGGAGTCCTAGGACCAAACACTTTGAGAATCATTATTCCAGGGTAACTATTAAAAAATAGAAAAAATGTATTAAAACTATTAAAAGAAGCTGAGAGGGAGAGATGATAATAATAAACTCAGTAAATCCAAGAGGAGGCAAGACAAAAGGAAAAATGACATAAATTACAATATCTATGTCAGTCATTACATTAAGTGTAAAGGGACGAAGACTCAGACTGATCCAATCATATGCTGTTTAGAAAATACACACTGAATATATCAGGTTACAGAAAAGAGGAAAGTAAAAGAATAGAAAGGTATCTCAATGCAAACACTAAGCAAGAGAAAACTGGTATAATTACATTAGTATTAGACTATGTACACTTCAGGGAAGAGATGTAACTAAACATAAAGAGAGGAATTTATGAAATGCAAGGTCAAGTTTATCAGAAAGATGTCATAATTCTAAATGCGCACGCACCTAATAACATGGCCTCAGAACACATAAAGCAAAAACTGACAAAACCACTATCACAGTGAACGCTTTCAGCACATCTCTCAATAACTGATAAAGCAAGTGAACCAAAAACGTTAGCAAAGATTTAGAAGTTTTGAATAACATAACTGATAAATTTGACTTAATTGACATTTGTAGAACATGGCACCCAACAACTGCTGAGGATACCTGTTAAACATTTACCAGAATTGACCAGATGCTGTTTCAACATATTTGAAAGCATTAAAATCCCACTGAGCAGGTCTTCTGACCAGATTGGAATCAGCGAAGCATTAGTAGTAAGTTTAAGTAGAATATTTGAGGAAATTAAGAATTCTGAGAATTAAGAGAAATGCTTCTAAGAAATATTACAGGTCAAACAAAAAAAATCACAACAAAAATCAGAAAACATTTTAACTAAATGGTAACTACATTATATGAGGCTCAGACACCGTGTTGATAGGAAAATTGGTATAACCTTAAGTCCATCTAGTTAAAGCTATGCTTTTTCCAGTGGTCATGTATGGATGTGAGAGTTGGATGGTGAAGAAAGCTGAGCACCGAAGAATTGATACTTTTGAGCTGTGATGTTGGAGAAGACTCTTGAGAGTCCCTTGGACTGCAAGGAGATCCAACCAATCCATTCTGAAGGAGATCAGCCCTGGGTGTTCTTTGGAAGGAATGATGCTAAAGCTGAAACTCCAGTACTTTGGCCACCTCATGCGAAGAGTTGACTCATTGGAAAAGACTCTGATGCTGGGAGGGATTGGGGGCAGGAGGAGAAGGGGATGACAGAGGATGAGATGGCTGGATGGTATCACCGACTTGATGGATATGAGTCTGAGTGAACTCCGGGAGTTGGTGATGGACAGGGAGGCCTGGCGTGCTGCGATTCATGGGGTCGCAAAGAGTCGGACACAACTGAGCGACTGAACTGAACCAAACTAAGTACGTATGGGCTTCCCTGGTAGCTCAGTGGTAAAAGAAACCACCTGCAATGCAAGAGACCCAGGTTTGATTCCCTGGGTCGGGAAGATCCCCTGGAAAAGGGAATGGCTCACTCCAGTATTCTTGTCTGGAGAATTCCATGGACAGAGGAGCATGGCGAGCTAAAATCCACAGGGTCACAAAGAGTCAGACACAACTAAAGTGACTGAACATATCTTTCATTGAACAGAAGATTTTAAATTTTAAGGTGATCAAATATGTGAATGTTTCCTTTGGTTTTAATTTCAAGTTTGTTTCTAAAACTCTCTTCTATACCCCCAAACTTGGGAAGATATTCTACTCTGTTTTCTTCTCAATGTGTTAAAGGTTCTCTTTTCCTTTATAAGTCATAACCCACCTGAAAGTTATCTTGGGGACTGGATGAAGTACAAGCTGGAATCAAGATCGCCAGGATAAATATCAATAACCTCAGATACATAGATGATACCACTTTTATGGCCAAAACTGAAGAGGAACTAAAGAGCCTGTTGATGAAAGTGAAAGAGGAGAGTGAAAGAGCTAGCTTAAAACTCAACCTTTAAAAAACGAAGATCATGGCATCTGGTCCCATCATTTCATGGCAAATAGATGGGGAAGCAATGAAAACAATGAGAAACTATTTTCTTGGGCTCCAAAATCACTGCAGATGGTGACTGCAGCCATGAAATTAAAAGATGTTTGCACATTGGAAGAAAAGCTATGACCAGCCTACTTCAGTTCAGTTCAGTCGCTCAGTTGTGTCTGACTCTTTGCGACCCCAAGAATTGCAGCACGCCAGGCCTCCTTGTCCATCACCAACTCCCAGAGTTCACTCAGACTCACGTCCATCGAGTCCGTGATGCCATCTAGCCATCTCATCCTCTGTCGTCCCCTTCTCCTCCTGCCCCCAATCCCTCCCAGCATCAGAGTCTTTTCCAATGAGTCAACTCTTCTCATGAGGTGGCCAAAGTACTGGAGTTTCAGCTTTAGCATCATTCCTTCCAAAGAACACCCAGGGCTGATCTCCTTCAGAATGTACTGGTTGGATCTCCTTGCAGTCCAAGGGACTCTCAAGAGTCTTCTCCAACACCACAGTTCAAAAGCATCAATTCTTCGGCGCTCAGCCTTCTTCACGGTCCAACTCTCACATCCATACATGACCACAGGAAAAACCATAGCCTTGACTAGATGGACCTTAGTCGGCAAAATAATGTCTCTGCTTTTGAATATGACCAACCTAGACTGTATATCAAAAAGAAGAGACATTACTTTGTCAACAAAGGTCCGTCTAGTTAAAGCTATGATTTTTCCAGTAGTCATATATGGATGTGAGAGTTGGACCATAAAGGTTGAATGCTGAAGAATTGATGCTTTGAACTGTGGTGTTGGAGAAGACTCCTGAGAGTCCCTTGGACTACAAGGAGATCAAACCAGTCCGTCCTAAAGGAAATCATTCCTAAATATCCATTGGAAGGACTGATCCTGAAGCTGAAGTTCCAATACTTTGGCCACCTGATGTGAAGAACTGACTCATTGGAAAAGACCCTGATGCTGGGAAAGATTGAAGGCAGGAGGAGAAGGGGATGACAGAGGACGAGATGATTGTATGGCATCACTCACTAGATGGACATGAGTTTGAGCAAGCTCTGGGAGTCGGTGATGGACAGGGACGCCTGGTGTGCTGCAGTCCATGGGGTGTCTAAGAGACGGACACAACTGAGCGACTGCACTGAACTGTGAGGCTGCTTCTGTTTTTATAGCAGGTGAAGCTGAGGTTCAGACTGGTGAACAGACTTCTCAAGTTGTAAATGTCAGAGCCTGGAAGCAAAATCCAGACCTATGGGGTCCAAACTACATGGTCTTTTCCAGCAACCCTCTGCATCCTCCGGAAGGCTGTTCTGTGCTGGGCTCCTGGCCTTGTGGACACAGACATTAGTTGGACCTGG
The DNA here is from genome assembly GCF_014754425.2 of Oryx dammah. Taxonomy (NCBI): domain Eukaryota; kingdom Metazoa; phylum Chordata; class Mammalia; order Artiodactyla; family Bovidae; genus Oryx; species Oryx dammah. Next base: position 5,850,349 of record NW_024070200.1, on the reverse strand, counting down.
GCCTGCTTGGAGGAGCTCAGTCTGCTGGGGCCCAGGGGATTCTTGGATTATACATTCCTGAAGGATGAGAAACGCCAAGGCCACTGCCAGACCAATTCAAGGCCGACAAGGGAGGCTGGGGAATTCCGGCCCCGAAGCCCAGACAGCACAGAGAAAGTGCTTATTTCCTACTTATGAATGACACTCGGAGGGTTGAAGTAATCCGCCCAAAATTACACCTGGAAGAAAACAGCAGAGATGAGCACAGAAGTTCAGGCTATGGAAATCAACACTAGCCCCTTTTGCTCTTTCAGCACCGCTGTGCAGAGAGAAAAAAAACAGCAGAGAGATGAGGCAGCGGCTGCGGGGCGGCCCACCCACCCCAGCTACCTGACCCCCACCAGCAGTCTGGAGCCCAGGGCTTCCAGGTTCCACGATGCCCTGCAGCCACATCGGAGTTCTCACGTTTCCCAGCAATGCCCGGCCTCGCCAGCTGCAGCCAGGTGTTCCCAGCAGCCCACCCCCAACACATACACACACACACACACACATGCACACACGCACACAAGCGCACACACACACACTGCCCTGAGATCTTCTGCCAGAGCCACACTCTTCCAGCCTTAAACCCTTAGCTCAAAGGTCTGAGTCTTCACCCATCAGTGTCCCCTTCTGTCCAGCTGTCCAAGCTGCTCCCTGGCCAGTACCAGGTGACCCCAAAGGCAGATCAGGCACGTGTCTGGGTCCACAGGGACACACACACACACACAGTTCAAGTTCAGAGGGCTTCTCAAAAGTTTGCAGTCAGAAAACCTAACCAGAGGTCATTTTAAAACTCACCACACATGTAAGGTCTGTGTTGATATGAAAAGTGTACTGTGAGCTAGAATCACGTTGAGCTCTGGGAAGCGTTTTTTCGTCTCAGCTTAGATCTCAAGGGCTGAGTTTTGCCCTGCTGGTGGCTCAGCCCACAAGGATTTTTCCCGGCCTGCTTCTGAATCATTGCCTTTCTATTTTTCTCTGACCCTTCCTTTCAGTACCTTGCTCTCTGTTCTCTCCTTCTCTCTCTAATCGCTTTCACTCTGAACCACACGTAATCATTTCCAGCCCTAAAGCACTTCACCTTTGGCGCAGAGCACTTCACTTTCAGAGTGATTAGAGGTTGAAGATCCCCCGTTTAAAATTTAAATTAAACCAATTTAAATTACAGGAGCTCTTCGTGGGTTTTAAGCAAATAATTATTTTTTACATAGATCAGAGAGGTTGGGCCCAGCCAGGTACTAAACAGCAGGGAGAAGGTAGTGAGAGCTGACCTCTGGGGGAGCCAGGCTCCAGGGCTGAACCGCCAGGGCAAGCCCTACACAAATGGTTCACAGCAGTCTCCCCACATTCTGGGATAATGAAACCCCATCCCACAGCAGCGCTCTTTGTGATTTCAGAAACCAGTCTGAACTGGGCCTTCTTTCCCAGGTCTCTCAAAGAGTAAGACTTCAAGCACCTATTGGGGGCTTCCCCTGCAAGGAGGTGTGCCTCATTCCCAGAGAAAGGGAGGTTTCGCTCAGCTCTCGTGGTCCCTGCCCAGCCACCTACATTCCCCTGCTATACACACGTGTTCCAGCAGAGAGGAGGTAGGCCACAAGGTCATCAGAACGCAAAAAGGACCTCCCGTTTCTCGAGCACGTTTTATATCGTGGACTCAAGAATGAATCAGCCAAGTCCCCACCCTCAAAAAGTTTAGCCCAGCAGAGGTATAAAAATATCAATTACAGAAGAAGGCTGTGAGTAATACAGAAGACTGTCTGAGGGATAAAAATAGCGTGAAGATGGGAGGGATTAACTTCTGGGATCCTCTGGGTTGGCCTCACACAGAAAGGGCTTTGTAAGCAGGGGCTTGCAGGGTGAATAGGAGTTTTCAGCTGGACACAGAGACATTTAAAAGACCATGACATCATGTTCCTGCCACAGAAGGAAGAAGAGTCGGAGGAGATACTTGAGTTTTCTCCTCTTACCACATTGGAAACTGAGTCCAAAGGTTTGATGTTCCTGTCTGAGATGACAGCTAGAAAGTTGAAAGCTCAAATCCACATATGATTCCAACATCTCAAATATCATTCTTTCCTCCTTTGTTGACATCTAGGCCAGAGATCAAGATTTTAAGTCTTTTTTTTTTTTTAACCTTCTTTTTCTTCTTTATTTTTGGCCAAGCGGCAGCCTAGGATTAAGACCATGAAACTGACCTGCCTCGCACCAACCCACATCCATACCCAGCTCATGGGACAGGGAGCTGGTGGTTGAGCCTGGAAGGCAACTGGAACAGAGAGGGAAAGAAAATAGTTCATGGTCTGCCTGGCCAAGGGAGACAGGCAGCCCAGCGGCGTCCAGGAGAGCCAGGAGGCCAAGCCCAGCCCAGACATTTCAAAAACAAACCTCCGTCCAGCTTTCCATCTCCTCGGGCGGGCCCCACCCTCCAGGAGGAAGGTAACTAACTTCAAGCCACTCAGGTTCCTCTCCTTTGGAATCTTTGTTTTGTCGTTTTCCCTTTTCCCTAATTAGGTTTCAGAGACCAGAATAATCTGGGCAGTTACATGTGCTCAGCTTGGTTGGATGTGTGCTGTGGTGTTTATTTAAAAATATTCCCAAAGAGGGATCATGGTGGAGGGGCAGAGAGGGATGCAGCTGAATGAGGATTAGGCCTGGGGCTGGGGCGGGGATGGAGGCTAGTTATTCATAGCTACCCAGGTGTCTGATGGGGATGGCGGAGTTTTGGGTAGAGATGGTGGTGAGAGTTACACAACAGTGTGAATGTATTTCAGGTTCCTGAATCGAATACTTCCTGTTACTCTTCAGTTGCTAAGTTGTGTAGCTCACATTCATGTCTATTGAGTTGGTGATGCCATCCAACCGTCTCATGCCTCCCTTCTCTGTTGTCCGCCAGTCTTTCCCAGCACAGTCTTTTCCAGTGATTTGGCTCTTCACTTCGGGTGGCCAAATTATTGGCACTTCAGCTTCAGCAACAGTCCTTCCAGTGAATATTCAGGATTGACTTCCTTTAGGATTAACTGGTTTGCAACTCAGGGATGGTTAAAATAACTATGATGTTGTGAATAGTTTACCATAACCATAACTGATCCCGCAACGCCTTGTGAATGGGTGAGAAGTTAAAAAGTCTTCAGTGATAGTTATTTTGCCACAATGGCAAGGGGGAAACAGTTCCTTGTTTTATTGATTATTGATTAGGTGATTGATTGATTGACTCTTTGGGGAATGGAAGCCATCAGCTGTCTGTATAATCTGGGTGAGGCTGTGAAGCAGAGCACCTCTGGAAAGGCGTCATGCTCTGCAGACACCCACTTAACCTGGAGATCAGTGGAGCCATTTCTCTTTTTTCAAGGAGCAAACCACTGTCTGTGTTCACTGGGCAGGATCTCGGCTCCTGGACCCATCCTCCAAGCCATGCCCCTGCCTGCAGAGTAAAGCAGGAAGTGGAGGAAGCCTGGCTTCATCATGCTGTGCAGAGCAATGGGAAGGAGCTTGGCAGATACCAGCCCTCCTTCCAGGCCCGGCACCAAGATGGCATGACCTTGAAGAGGTCACCAGGTGTCCCTGAACCTCACTCAGCATCTTCGTCTTTAGAATGTGACTAGAATCCTTGAACAGACTGGGTCCATGTTTGGGTGTGTGCCTGGCACATGGCGAATGCTGAACCAGGACTGCTTTTCCTGCTGATGATCCAAAGAGGAGCCTCACTGGACAGGGCCACAGTTCACTCTTGGGCACCAAGAGGGAGCCCCACAGAGGCGCAAAGCTGGCGGGAGTCACAGGCAGGCTCAGGAGCCTCACTTTCACCCTTCCATGATCTGTGTGACCCTGAGCCCAGGGTAGGGTGCAATGAGAGGAAAGAGGATCGTAAAACCAGGAAGGAAACCACTGCTCTCGGGCCTCGGCTTCCTGGTACTGAAGGACTGGCACAGCTACTCAGAGGGAGAGAGGCCTTGGGTGAAGTGTCAGCCACTTGGAGGCACCTGAAAGCTCAGCTCTGAAATCAGACAGGGAAGGTTGACCAGCAGGCCGGATAGCTGTAGAGAAAGAGCCACCAGCATAGGAGGAGGGCCATCTGTCCCACCCAATCCAGAGGGTGCTAGAATGCCTGGCCACATTGCCAGAAAGACTTGCCACCTATCCCCATCCCCAAACAAGCTGGGTCTTTCTCAGCCAAGACCACCCCCTCACTTCAAGGATGAGGGACAGGGACTGTGTTGGAAGTCCACCCAGAAGCCTTCTCAGACGCTGTCATCTGCTGCCCCTCTGCACAGCAGGGTCCATGGGAGCCTTTGGGACAGTCCCAGGGGAGGTGACCCCTGCAAAGCATTTTGCAAGCTCATTTGACCTAGGAGTCTTTTTACCCACACTGTCTCAAGTTCTAGAGACATGTTTTGGGAAATGTGGCCTTTATAGTTTGTTTTTTTTTAATATTTATTTATTTGGCCATGTCAGGTCTTAGTTGCATGATGTGGGTGGGATCTTTCATTCTGGCTCACAGACTCTCTAGTTGTTGACACAAGCTCCAGAGTACACAGGCTCAGTAGTTGTAGCACATGAGCTTAATTGCTCTGCAACATATGGGATCTTAGTTTCCTGACCAGGAATCCAACCTGCATCCTCCATGTTGCAAGGCAGATTCTTAACCAGTGATCAGGGAAGTCCCCTTTACAGTTCTGAACTATAGCTTAATATGGCAGAAATTTTTCTAAATTCTTCCTGTAGATGTGAGCAGCCTTGACAACTGAAGTTCTTGGAGCCTTGGTTTTGACATCTGTAAAATGGGTATTATATACATATGTATCCACAGAGACAACCGTTGCAGTTATGAACCAAAGTATTTCACAGAATGCAAAGATCAAGGTTGCCTACAGCTGCCTAGGGAATAATCTAGCACCTATTTGTTACCTATTGCCTATTGCTCTTAGTTATTTACACATTTAACAAATATTTACTACCTGACAGAGTGAGAAAGTGTAATTGCCCCATTTTTGCCATTGCTGTTTGATTTGGGGTGCAGAACGCTGAGGCTGGGGTGGAGCTGAGTGTGCCTGGTGTGCTACAGCTAAAAAATACAGGGTCAAAATCAGAATCCTGGTCCATCTGAGCCCAGGGGCAGGTGTTCTCCACCACGCCAGCTGGCCTGGACTCCTGCAGCCAGCCATGCAGGTGCCGTGAGGAATGCAGTAAGGGGCACATCAAAGGTCCTTCTCCAAGGAGGCCACAGCTCCACAGAGACGTGGAAGTCACTGTGGGGCCTGGGGAAGGACCAAGCCATGGGGACAGGCAGGTTTGGAAAGCCCAGAAGAGGAAGGGTGGGGGGGGGCTCCTTCAGAGAGAAAAATCTGAGTAAGGAAGAATCAAAGAGGAGGGAGGACCACACAGGGAGGAGAAAGAGATGGGAGCAAGGGAGGAGGGAGGAGGTGCTGACCACACCCACACATCAATCAGGATGGGGCCTGAGGCTGTGGGTCTTGGGGACCTTTGGAGATTTGTGACTTGGGTCATCAGATGTTGTAGGGGAGCAGAAAGACTTCTCTGAAACCTGTGTGGAGAATCATCCTACATAGCCCGTAGAAACCCAAAATGGTGCAACCACTTTGGAAAACAATCTGGTAGCTCCTCAAATGATTACACAAAGACTTACTGTAGAGGACCTGGTGAACCAGAGGTTGAGAATCTGCCTGCCAATGTAGGGGACAGGGTTTCAATCACCGGACTGGGAAGATTCCACATGCCATGGGGCAACTAAGCCTGTGTGCCACAGCTACTGAACCCGTGCTCTGCAATAGGAGAAGCTGCTGCAACGAGAAGTCCGCCTCCTGCAACTAGAAAATGGTCCTACCACCACCTCACCACAGCTAGAGAAAGCCCAGACCCAGGGCCACCAAAAATATTAAAAAAAAAAAAAGATCCACCGTATGACCCAGTAATTCCATGCCCAGGTACACATCTGAGAAATACTCGAGATGTACGATACACAAAACAGCCAAAAATGGAAACAACCCAAATGCCCACCAACTGATGAATGGATGAACAGAACATGGTCTATCCCTGCAGCAGAACATTATCCAGCCAGAGTAAAGTATGAAGTACTGACAGTCGCTGCAAAACAGATGAACTTAGAAAACATTTGCTGAGGAAAGAAGCCAGTCACAAAAGACCACAAATACGATTCCATGCATGTGAAAATGGCCAGAACAGGGAAATCAATCAAGACAGAAAATAGATTAGTGGTTGCCAAAATTTGGGAGAACTGGAAGATGGGAGTAATAGCCAGCTGGCTTCTTTTAGAGACGGTGAAAATGTTCTAAAATTGACTGCGGTGGTGGTTGTACATACCTGTGAATATACAAAAGCCATGAAATTGTAAACCTTAAATGGATGGACTGCATGGTATCTGAATTAGACCTGGTAACACTGTTTTTAAAAAATGTATGTTGTTATTGTTCAGTCACTAAGTCATGTCCAATTCTTTACAATCCCATGGACAGTCCGCCAGGCCTCCCCGTCCTTCATCATCTCCAGAAGCTTGACCAAGCTCATAAACCAAAAGTTTATGGAGCCACCAAATAGTTTATATGTTAGCTTAGTTAAATCTGACCTCTGTGTGGGGAGGTTTATCTCATTTCCCATTGGTAAAACAGAAGGTTCAGAGAGGTCAAGTGACATGTCCAAAGTCAGGGCTAGAGAATGGTCACTCCAGGAGTCCAGCCCACCCCCCAAAGCTCACACTCCGCCCAGGGCAGTCATTTCAATTCCTTAGAGCTGCTGCCCTGTTCACTGAAGGCCACGGTCAGTAGAGATTTGCTACATCCCTCCTAAATTCACTCTGTTGCTCAACCTACCAGGAGGTTTTCCCCCTCTTACTCCTCACCACCCCCCAGGAGACGGGCTAGGGTGGGCTTTGCTTCTAGCTCAACTCTTTATCTTCAAAGGCGATTTCCGCTCCAAATATTTATGGCAAAATACAGAGCGAGCCTTCTTTCGCTGGGGGCCCACGTTTGAAGCTGTCTTCCCAGTGTGCGGTATTTGACAGTCGAATCCCTCCGAGGACACATTAAGATCTCTTGGCAGCTGGTGTGCTGCCCTGGCGGCCACCCACCCACCCCCATGAAGTGCCCCACCCACGTTCAAGTGGGGACAGTTCCCTGAGTTTCTAGGATGTCACACCCAGTGTGTTCCGGTGCTGACTCTGTCCTCTGGACCTGGTGGACCCAAGGTCAGGTCCTAGGCCACGTGTCCTCTCCACCGTGGATCCTCAGCGCCCGTGAGACATAAACTCTGGGGCAGCCGGTGGGAATCTAGCTCCTCCATTCACCCGGGGTGTGACCGCATGCAAAACCACCTCACCCGGCTCACCTCATTCCTTAAATGGGAAAGTGGGGACAACAAGAGTAACATCAGGATTTACAAGATCATTTCAGGATTTTACAGGATCCTTTGGTAAAGGGCTTAGAGCTTTGATTGTCCCACGTGAAGAACTCAGGAAATGTTATCGATGATCACTTTCTCCTCTTCCTTCTCTTTTCTTCTTTCCTTCTTTTTCTTTACCAAGCACAGAATTCTGCAGATACAAATAGACACACACGTTTACTACATGTCCGGTCATCCGCATGTGTCCCTGCTTCTCAGAGGACCCTGCCACAAAGGCCTCTTTAGCAGCTTCATTTGGGAGGACATGGGCTCAGAGAGGGGCAATCAGTTGCCCAAGGTAACACAGCTAGTCACACATCCAAGGATTCAGAAGTGCAAGTTGGTTCACTATGGCTCCTGAGCGTCTTTTCCCCAAGGGCAACCACAGTAAGCCGGACTTAGAAACAGCCATGGCGCGTGAAGGACTGGTCAGTCTTCTGGGTTTTGGAGCATATTGTGAACTGCCCCTGCGGGTTTGGGGGACACGAAATTCCGAGCTGTCGGCACATTCCTGCGGTGGGAGAAGTCAGCCCCCGCGGATGACACAGCGTGCACGGCCCCACCCTGCACCCCTTCCAACCCCCCCTCACCCCAGTGGCCAGCCCAGGTCAGGTGAGGCCAGGCCAGTATCTCAGAGGGCCCTGTGGGCGCAGCCAAACCCAGAAGATTCTCCAGGAGAGGTGGCCCAGGTCCAGGGAATGGACCAAGGGCTCCACCCCAGCCTCCGCTTGTCCAAGATCGCATTTTTGAGGACTGGTCAGGACAAGGTTGGGGAAGCCGTGCCAGTTCTCCCGGGGCTTTCAGAATGCAATGGAAAGAAAGCTCTCAGGCCCTGGAGGGCAGGGGTGGGACCTCTCATTTATGGAGAAGATTCCCAGCGCTGAGCCGGGCGGTGAGCTCTCCAGGTGTGCTGTGCAGGCAGGGAGCCAGCCCGTCCTTCCACCGGGGCCAAGCCCCGAGGACAAGGGCTCCAAAGACAGCAGAACATCCCACAACGGAGACCCAGTCACGCCATCTGGCCTGACCTTGCTCTGCACTTGGCTCCCAGCGGCATGGAGGCAACTTGACCTTGGGACTCCCCTTGCTCCCTTCTCTGGTAGGAAGGGGTCACTGACAATCAACCACTCTGGGCTTGTTGTGAAGACAAGCGACCCTCCCCAAGCCTCTCCCTTGCACTCATTCAGTCATTTAACACCTGGCCTAAGAACCACCTACCCTGCCCAGCTTTCTTGCCCCTCCATCGAAAATCCCTTGATTCAAAAAGTGACTCTCACTTTCAGCATTTCTCGAAATGTCCAGGTCCAGGGTGACTTCCGCTCCTCCTAAACTTCACTCACTTATTCACTTATTCATTTATCCGTTCACTCAACAGAGATGTTAATCACCCCAATGTTTAAGTTTTTTCCTGCGTGTGAATTTCAAGCTAAGGGAAAACTAGAACTATGGTGATTCCTACATGTATCTACGTGTAGGAAAAGTAGCACATGGAGGTGGGTGAATTTTGAACTCATAAGGGAGAAGTGGGGATAACTTGACAGAGTAGCTTGGGAACATAGACATTACCATACACAAAATAGATAGCTGGTGGGAAGAGATAGCAGGTGGGAATTTGCTGTATGAGGCAAGGAACCCAAAGCCTGGTGCTCTGTGACAACCTAGAGGGGAGGGGTGTTTAAGAGGTAGGGGACATGGATATGCCTGTGGCTGATTCTTGTTGATGTATGGCAAAACCCAACATAATGTTGTAATGTAATTATCCTCCAATTAAAAATAAAATAAAATTTTCTAAATAAAATAAACTCTAGCTTTAAGGGGCCTTACTGTCAAACCTTCTGAAACAACCATACCTCTTGTCCCCCGTGGCCCTGGATTGCCATCTTCTCTTCCCAAGTGGGAATCCACCTTAGAAATGTGTTTGGACTGGAAACAGACTTCAGAATTTCTCTTTTACAGGTACATCCTTTATGAAGACACACAGGGCCGTTGCTCTCAAAAAAAGAAGCGTTTTTCCAAAGAAGCTTAATGGCTGCAATAAGTGTGTGCAAACAAGATCCTTGTATCTTAAAAAAAAAATTTTAATCATAATAATAATCCATTCACCACCTGTATCTGAGTCAGCATGCCCATTTTAAAGTGAGAATGCTGTGGCCTGAAGGCCCAAGCGTCCAATTCTATAAATACAGACAGAAGCTGCAAAGTCAAAAGGCCAGACCATCCCAATCTGTCACCCTTTCCACGTTGATAAATTATGTACACCCCTTGGATGAATGCGCCTGGAGGCCTGAGGTCCTCCCTGGGAGTCAGCTCCCCGGTCCCACCCCCCTGCCATCCGCTCCCCACCCAGCCAGCGCCCCCCTCACTGTCTCCTCTGGGCAGACCAGGTGTGCTCCGTGATGGATTGCCCGCCAGGCCCCTGCATCCCCAAGGCGGCCAAGCCCGGGTGGCAGGAAGCAACCTCCAGCTCCGTTTGATGGACAGCAGGCATGTCAACACTGGAAGGAAGCCTGTCTCGGGGGACACGCATTTTATTTGAGTTGCAGGGGCCCCTTCCCAGCTTCTTCCTGACCACACCCTCGGCCCCCAATTCTCAGTCCCCCTCAGCACTTTTCTGCCCTCCTTAGGGCCCTGAATGCATTGGGTGCACCTCTGAGAAGCTCATTTTAGCCAAAGAGTAAGAAAAAGGATCCAAGTTTCCTCCCATTTTAGAAGACTTTTCTCTGTGATCTTAAGACGAAATCAGAAGGGTGCCGTGTCTCCAACCAGCTCCTTAGAATTCAGAAAGACGGTTGCAAGTCATTTAAAAGGAGACGCAGCATCTTTAATAAATTTAATCCACGTTTGATTACAGAGCAAGAAAGCTCTCTTTCTCTCTCTTTTTCATCTTCCAGAGCCAGAATTTTGCAATAACTGTTCCATCTGATTTTTAAAAAAATAAGATTTGCTAAAGGTCAATGTATCTCCTGGCCACATATGCAGCAACATTCAAATTTCTCTGGCCCGAGAATAAAAAGATTCTATCATTTAAAATAAAAGCATGAGGACATCTCCCGAGCCCATGGGGGATTTTAGAAAGAGGAGACATTTCCTTATCAAGGCGCAATCACGAGATTTTTTTAAGCAGTATCTCTAATCTGCTTCCCCCTCCTGCCCCCCACAACCCATCCACCCCCTGCTCCCCTCACATTCCCCCCCTCCCTCTTTTCACATCAAGGTCTTTTTATCTTCCAATTTTGCATCTAAAGATGAGGTGAATACCATTAGCTCAATTCAACCTCAAGTGTAGTCAGATGGGCCTGTGATTTCTGAAAAGCACTCGCTAAGGTCACATTAAAATGTATAAGAGCATTTCGATTCCTGAGAAGGGGGCTTATTATCCACCCGTGGTGTAAAAGAGGAATGTCAGTGGCTACAGACTTGGGTGAAAACAAAAGAGATACCAGGATTTCAGCCTTTTGTCAGCAAGCTTCTCTCCTTTCTTTGCACAGCCTTCCCGACAGCCCTGCAGATAGCTCTGCAGACTGCAAACTTAGGCCTCTTGCAAAAAAAAAAAAGAAAAACAAGTTTAACTGGCTCCCCTTGCCAATTTTTGTTTTAACCCTTCCAGCTACAGTCAGTCATGTCACTTGCTTTCCAATTATAAATGTGCATTTCCTTGAGAGAGAGAGAATTTGGTGTGAGCTATCCTTGTGGGTTGTTGTTGTTGTTGTTGTTTTTTTTTTCAAGTCTGTCCTTTCAGTAGACAGGAGTGAGCATGCAGTTGGAAAAGCATAGACTTGGGAGTGAGACAAACCTGAGTAAGAAGCCCAGTTTTGTCACTCATGAGCTATGTGACCCTGGTTACTCATTTGTTCACTTATTCAGCAGAGATCTGTTGATCATCTGGTATAGACCAGACATGGTTCTGGGTTCCAGAAGCACACAGATGAACCAGACAGGCATGAGAGTTTGCATTATCGCCTAGGCAGTGTTTCTGTACAGAGGTAAAGCAACAAGGTAGGTGGAGATGGGTATTTTTGAGGAAATACACAGACCACTTTAAAAGAGGGGGCTTGAAGAAGGCCAACATTAGGTGGGGTAATTGAGGAAGAACCCTCTGAAGAAATGGAATTTAAGGGCTTCCCAGGGGGGCCCTAATGATAAAGAATATGCCTTCCAATGCAGAAGACCTGGGTTCCATCTCTGGGTCAGGAAGACCCCCTGGAGTAAGACATGGTAATCCACTCCAGTATTCTTGCCTGGAAAATTTTATGGACAAAGGAGCCTGGCGGGCTACAGTCCTTGGGGTTGCAAAGAGTTGCACACGACTGATTGACTAAGCATGCGCACTTCCGAGGAAATGGAATGTGAGGTGAGACCCAGAAGTCATGCCTATGCCAGCAATTCAAAGGGCAACCCAGGCACTGGCTCCAGAAAAGAAAAGAGTTTGTGTCTCGATTATCCATTATTTGGCCCACCTAGCACTCCACTCCTCCTCCTTCCTATCAGCCGTGCTCTGACCTCATCCAGCAAAGAAAAGGGTCCCTGACCCAAGACAGGCTGTCAGACCCTCACCTGAGGGGTGTCTGTCTTGCACACACAGCACATATGATGGAGACAGAGGCAGCTGGTTCACCTCTTGGTGGTGCTCTGATGAGAAGGCTATTTGGTTCTGACTCTTTACATCTCTCAAACGTCTCTGACTCATTATTATCCCCAAGTTCAATTTTTCAGCTTTCCTTCTGCGAGCCAGTCAACCTTCCAATAAATACTCTTCTTGCTCGTTCAGTTCAGTTCAGTTCAGTTCAGTCGCTCAGTCGTGTCCAACTCTTTGCGACCCCATGAATCACAGCACACCAGGCCTCCCTGTTCATCACCATCTCCCGGAGTTCACTCAGACTCATGTCCATCGAGTCCATGATGCCATCCAGCCATCTCATCTTCAGTCATCCTCTTCTCCTCCTGCCCCCAATCCCTCCCAGCATCAGAGTTTTTTCTAACGAGTCAACTCTTCTCATGAGGTGGCCAAAGTACTGGAGTTTCAGCTTTAGGATCATTCCTTCCAAAGAAATCCCAGGGTTGACCTCCTTCAGAATGGACTGGTTGGATCTCCTTGCAGTCCAAGGGACTCTCAAGAGTCTTCTCCAATACCACAGTTCAAAAGCATCAATTCTTCGGCTCTCAGCCTTCTTCACAGTCCAACTCTCACATCCATACATGACTACTGGAAAAACCATAGCCTTGACTAGACGGAGCTTAGTCGGCAAAGTAATGTCTCTGCTTTTGAATATGCTATCTAGGTTGCTCATAACTTTTCTTCCAAGGAATAAGCATCTTTTAATTTCATGACTGCAGTCACCATCTGCAGTGATTTTGGAGCCCAAGAAAATAAAGTCTGACACTGTTTCCACTCTTTCCCCATCTATTTCCCATGAAGTGATGGGACCAGATGCCATGATCTTCGTTTTCTGAATGTTGAGCTTTAGGCCAACTTTTTCACTCTCCTCTTTCACTTTCATCAAGAGGCTTTTTAGCTCCTCTTCACTTTCTGCCATAAGGGTGGTGTCATCTGCATATCTGAGGTTATTGATATTTCTCCCGGCAATCTTGATTCCAGCTTGTGTTTCTTCCAGTCCAGCGTTTCTCATGATGTACTCTGCATAGAAGTTAAATAAGCAGGGTGACAATATACAACCTTGATGTACTCCTTTTCCTATTAATATATGATTTGAAAACAAACACCATAAGCAACATAGAAATCAATAGCAGAGAGTGAATCTTTAAGGAAAAGAACCTCTGGGAAAGGTAGGGTTTACCATTGTGACTATCTGGCCAAGAGGATTCTGACTTACCTTGAGAGTGAGAACTTAATAGCCAAGGGCAAGTAGAAATGAAACAGCTAATTAAGTTACAGCTTCGAGACTGTCAAAGAGAAGTCAGGAAAGTAAAAGAGACTGGATTAGAATTGAAAGTGTTGCTCTCACTCCATGGTTTTCAATGTATCTAGAGAGATATAACTATAGACCTGGACGTAGGTTTCTGTGTGTCCACTAAGAGGACCTGAGAACAGTGACACTCAGTAGCAATGAGCACACTTAGCACCCAGATCTTGGTTTCTAAATACCATTCTCCACACAAAGGAACAAGGGTTCCTTAGAGAAATGCATGATCCCAGAGGTGAGATGAGGAAAGTACAGGAGATACCTGGAACATCTTATGCCAGAAAACAAGGAAGCGTTCAAGGAATGAGAGGAACAGGTAAGAACAGAGACCAATCAGAAGAGGCACACACTGACCAAGTTTAAAAATGCTTTTTTAAATTTACTCAAATTTATTGATGCCTGGAAAATCCCAGGGACGGAGGAGCCTGGTAGGCTGCAGTCCGTGGGGTCGCTAAGAGTCGGACACAACTGAGCAACTTCACTTTCACTTTTCACTTTCATGCATTGGAGAAGGAAATGGCAACCCTCTCCAGTGTTCTTGCCTGGAGAATCCCAGGGATGGTGGAGCCTGGTGGGCTGCCGTCTCTGGGGTTGCACAGAGTCGGACACGACTGAAGCAACTTAGCAGCAGCAGCAGCAAATTTACTGATGTAATTTACATACAGTAAAATGCACCTATTTTTAAAATTAATTTTATTGGAGTATAGTTGCTTTACAGTGTTGTGTCAGCTTCTGCTGTGCAACAAAGGGAATCAGCTATCTATATACATACGTCCCTTCTGTTTTGGATTTCCTTCCTATTGAGGCCACAGAGTATTGAATAGAGTTCCCTGTGCTATACAGCATGTTCTCATTAGTTATCTATTTTATTCATAGTAGTGTGTATATGCCAATCTCAATCTGCTTCATCCCGCCCCCTCTTCCTCCCTTGGTGTCCATATGTGCATTCTCTACATCTGTGTCTCTAGTTCTGCTTTGCAAAAAAGTTTATCTGTATCATTTTTTAATAGACTCCACATATAAGTGGTATTATATGGTATTTGTTTTTGTCTTTCTGGCTTACTTCACCCAGTATGACAGACTCTAGGTCCATCCACACCTCTGCAAAGGAGACAATTTCATTCCTTTTTATGGCTGAGTAATATTCCACTGTACCTGTATACCACGCTTTCTTTATCCATTCCTCTGTTGATAGACATTTAGGTTAAAGTGAATCTATTTTTAAATTATAGGTCAAAGATTCTTGACAAATATATGACTATATACAAGCATGTGATCACCATTTTAATCAAGGTACAGAACAGACTCATTAGCCCCAAGATTCTTTCAGGGCCTTTCTTAACTCATCCCTTCCCAGAGGCAACTACTGATTTGATTTTTGTCACTAGAGGTTAATTTTGCTTTTTCTAGAACTTCATATAAGTAGACTCATACAGTATTGTGGAGTCATGCAGTACGGGTTTTTTTGGTGTGTGTATGTATTCTTTGGCTAACATAATGTATTTGAGACGTATTCATATTGCCATACAGATGAGGAGTTTTTTGCATTTTGGGTGTTGATAGTTTTCTAATTTATGAAAAATACAACTGTTGTATTCAGCCACTTTTTGATGGCCTTTTACATTGTTTCTAGTGTCTGGATATTATGAATAAAACTTGTTTGAATACTCATATATATGTTCTTTGTGAATATGTATATTCATTTTTCTAAGGTAATACCTATGAATGTAGTTACTGGGTGGTATGATAAGATTATACTTGCCTTCACAGTAAATTTTTGCACTGCTTTCCAGAATGATGGTACCACTTCACATTCTCACCAGCAATGTTTGAGAGTCCCAGTTGTCCCATATCCTCACAGATATTTGTTATGTTTAACTGTTTTTCTTCTAGCCTTTCTAGTTGATACATGGTGGCATTTCACTGTGGTTTTAATCTGAATTTTCCCATAAGCATTTTTTTCGTTACTTTATTGGCCATTCATGTAGCTTTTTTGTATAGTGTTTGTTGCTCAAAGTTTTGTACATATTTATTGGGTTGTTTATCTTGTAATTAAGTTGTGAGAATCTTTCTGGATACTAGTTCTTTACTAGATACATTTGCAATATTGCAAATATGTTCTGCCACCAGTAACATGCTTTCCTTTTCCTTAATGGTATTTTTGAAGAGCAGAAGTTTTTAATCTTGTTGAAGTCCATTTTACAAATTTTATTTTGCAGTTTGTGCTGTTTGTGTCCTAAGTAACTAGTGCATACTTCAAGGACAGAAATACAGGCCCTATGTTTTCTTTAGAAGTTTATGGTTTAAGTTTTTGTGCTACAGAACATAATCAAATTGGCTTTCATTATGATAAATGTAGTGAGATGGAGTCAAGCTTTATTTTTTCCATGTGGATATTCAGTTGTTCCAGAATGGTTTGCTGAAAAGATTATCATCATGAAATTACTTGTGTCCCTTTGTTAAAAATCAGTTAACCACATATGTATGATTGCACTCCATTCATCTATATGTTTACTCCTGCTATGATTCAAATATTGTACTTTTGTATTATAAACATTGAAATTAAATTATACAGGCCCTCCAAATTTGTTCACTTTTTTTGAAAAGTATGTTCGTTACACTAGGTCTTTTGTATTTCCATATAAACTTTATAATGTCTATCAGTTCCTCCCAGAAATACACTGATATACTGATTGAAATTACATTAAACCTATTAATTCTTTGGGTAGAAAATGATATCGTATTACGATAAGAAATATGTGTAGCTTTTGTCCCTGATTCCTGACACAGAGCTCCTAAAATTGTTGGAATTCCCTGAGTGATAGACATGTCTTTTGTTTTTCGTGATATTCCTCTTCTGCTAACCCCAAAGCTTACGTTAATGGGGTAACTTAGGGTGGACCAGAATGGTCGGGTCTAAGTGATTAGAGGATGGGAATTTTCAGCCCCACGTACCTACCTCCAACCTCCAGGAATGGAATGGGGGCGAGCTGGAGGTGGAACTCCATAAAGACTCAACAAGGTGATCTGGAGAGCTTCCAGACTGCTGAATCATGTCAGTGTGCCAGATGGGTTGGTGCCCATGGCAAGGGCATGGAGACTTCAACACCCTTCCCCTTATTTTCCCCTGTGCATCTCTTCCAGCTGAACGTCCCTGCATCGTAGCCTTTATAGTGTGAAAGCCACTCAGTCATGTCTGACTCTGCAACCCCAAGGACTAGACAGTCAATTCTCCAGGCCAGAATACTAGAGTGGGTAGCCTTTTCTTTCTCCAAGGGACCTTCCCAACCCAGGGATTGAATCCAGGTCTCCCGCATTGCAGGCGGATTCTTTACCAGCTGAACCACAAGGGAAGCCCTATAGCCTTTATAATAAACCAATAAATATAAAAAAAAGTATTTTCCTGAGTTCCTTGAGCCATTCTTGCAAATTAACAAACCTGAGGAAGGGTTGTAGGAAGACCCAAATTTGCAGATGGCAGGGTAGAAATGTGGGTAACCCTTTTGCAGCTGGCATCTGCAGGGCAGGTTGTCTTACAGGACTTAGCCTTTAACTTGGGGGCCTGCACTAACTTCAGGAGTTGGTGTCAGAATTGATTTGAAGTGTTGGACACCTAGCTGGTCTCAGAGAATCAGAAAATTGCTATGGAAAACCTACATACATTTAATGTCAGAAGTGTTGAGGAAAAAAACCTTTCAGATACCTTAACACTGAGTCTTGCAATATATCTCTCTATCATTTAGTATATATTTCCATATATTTGTTACTGTTGTTGTTGTTCAGTTGCTAAGTCATGTCTAACTCTTTGTGACCCCATGGACTTCAGCATGCCAGGCTTCACTGTCCTTCACTATCTTCCAGAGTTTGCTCAAACTCAAGTCCATTGAGTCAGTGATGTCATCCAACCACCTCATCCTCTGTTGCCCGCTTCTCCTCCTGCCTTCAATCTTTCCCAGCATCATGGTCTTTTCCAATGAATCGACTCTTCCCATCACATAGTCAAAGTATTGGAGCTGCAGTATCAGTCCTTCCAATGACTATTCAGAGTTGATTTCCTTTAGAAATATTTCTCCATATATTTAGCTTTTTCTTAATTTCCTCCAGAAATGTTTTATAGTTTTCAGTATCACTTTTGTTAAACTTAGTCCTAAATATTTTGTTGCCAAGTACTCTTTCTTTATTTTTTAATGTTTTATTAAAGTACAGCTGATCTGCAGTATTAGTTTCAGGTGCACAGCATAGTGATTCAGTATTTTTATAGATTATTCTCCATTAAAAGTCATTACAAGTCAATGTCTGTAATTCCTTGTGCTATACAATAAATCCTTGTTACTTATTCATTTTATTATAATAATTTATATCTCTTGACCTGGTATCCCCAATTTGCCCTTCCCCTCTTAAGATGGAAACTTAGATCACTTATTTTAAATCTCTTCTTTTCTAATGTATTTTTTTTTAATCTTCCCTCTCAAAAACATGAAATTTTTTATTTTTTTCTTTTTTTTTTAATTTATTTATTTATTTTTAATTTTTACTTTACAATTCTGTATTGGTTTTGGCATAGATTGACATGAATCCACCACAGGTGTACATGCGTTCCCAAACATGAGCCCCCCTCCCACCCCCCTCCCCACAACATCTCTCTGGGTCATCCCCGCGCGTCAGCCCCAAGCGTGTCATATCCTGCATCAGACATAGACTGGCATTTCGATTCTTACATGATATTATACATGTTTCAATGCCATTCTCCCAAATCATCACACCCTCTCCCTCTCCCTCTGAGTCCAAAAGTCCGCTATACACATCTGTGTCTTTTTTGCTGTCCTGCATACAGGGTCATCATTGCCATCTTCCTAAATTCCATATATATGTGTTAGTATACTGTATTGGTGTTTTTCTTTCTGGCTCACTTCACTCTGTATAATCGGCTCCAGTTTCATCCATCTCAGCAGAACTGATTCAAATGTGTTCTTTTTAATGGCTGAGTAATACTCCATTGTGTATATGTACCACAGCTTTCTTATCCATTCATCTACTGATGGACATCTAGGTTGTTTCCATGTCCTGGCTATTATAAACAGTGCTGCAATGAACATTGGGGTACATGTGTCTCTTTCAATTCTGGTTTCCTCTGTGTGTATGCCCAACAGTGGGATTGCTGGGTCATATGGCATTTCTATTTGTAATTTTTTAAGGAATCTCCACACTGTTCTCCAAAGTGGCTGTACTAGTTTGCATTCCCACCAACAGTGTAGGAGGGTTCCCTTCTCTCCACATCCTCTCCAGCATTTATTGCTTGCAGATTTTTGGATCGCAGACATTCTGACTGGTGTGAAGTGATACCTCATTGTGGTTTTGATTTGCATTTCTCTAATAATGAGTGATGTTGAGCATCTTTTCATGAAAAACACGAAATTTTTTAAATGAACATTATAAATATTGATATGTTTGTTTTTATTTTAGTTCCATACAAAAATATTGTCTAATATTTCCTTTGATTTTTCTTTGACCTATGGGTTATTTAAAAGTATTTTGTTTCATTTCCAAATATTTGAAGATTTTGCAGATTTACATTTATAATTGTATTCTCATTTAGTGTCATTGTGGCCAGAGAATATACTCTATTGATGGCTATCTCTGTAGATTTACTAATACTTACTTTATGGTACAGCATATGGGCTATCATAATGCATGTTTCATTTTAAAGCGTGTATTTGCTTTTCTCCAGTTGTGTGGAGTAGTCTGTAGACGTCAGTTAGGTCAAGTAGGTTGGTGGTTCAAGCCGGTTCAAGTCTTTTTTTACTTACCAGTTTATTTTATGTCCTACTAATTACTGAGAGAAGAGTGTTCAAAATCTTCAGTTAAAGTTATAGACTTGTCTATGTCTCAGTTGAATTATGTCCATTTTTTTCCTCATTTCCTTAGAAGTTCTGTTATTCTGTTGTTTGTTATTCTGTTATCAGTTACTGAGGTCAGTTTCCTAATCTGACTCAGCACAGTGCCTGGCATCTAGAAGGTTCTCCATGTGTTGGTATATCTGGAGCTGCATTTTTATATATGCAAAATATATAAAAGCATTTCAATTGCTACCATACCTTGGCTATTGTAAATAATGTTTCAATGAGCATAGGGATACATGTATCCTTTCTTATTACTGTTTTAATCTGGAGTAGAGCTGGAGAAGGTGATGGCACCCCACTCCAGTACTCTGGCCTGGAAAGTCCCATGGACGGGGGAGCCTTGTGGGCTGCCGTCTATGGGGTCACACAGAGTCGGACACGACTGAAGTGACTCAGCAGCAGCAGCAGCAGAGCTGGATCATATGGGAGTTCTTTTTTAATTTTTGAGGAATTGGCATAATGTCTTCCATAGTCACTGCACAATGTACCCTCCCACCAACAGTGCATGAGTGTTTCCTTTTCTCCACATCCTCACCAACAATTGTTATTTGTTGTCTTTTTTGATTAAAAAAAACCAATCTGACAGGTATGAGGTGATACCTCATTGTGGTTTTGATTTCCATTTCCCTGACAGTTGGACTGTGAAGAAAGCTAGCGCCGAAGAATTGATGCTTTTGAACTGTGGTGTTGGAGAAGACTCTTGAGAGTCCCTTGGACTGCAAGGAGATCCAACCAGTCCATTCTAAAGGAGATCAGCCCTGGGTGTTCTTTGGAAGGAATGATGCTAAAGCTGAAGCTCCAGTACTTTGGCCACTTCATGCGAAGAGTTGACTCATTGGAAAAGACTCTGATGCTGGGAGGGATTGGGGGCAGGAGGAGAAGGGGACGACCAAGGATGAGATGGCTGGATGGCATCACGGACTTGATGGACGTGAGTCTGAGTGAACTCCGGGAGTTGGTGATGGACAGGGAGGCCTGGCGTGCTGCGATTCTTGGGGTCGCAAAGAGTCGGACACGACTGAGCAACTGAACTGAACTGAACTGAACTAACGATTACTGATGTAGAGCACATCTGTTCATGTGCTCATTGGCCATCTGTAGGTCTTCTTTGGAAAAATGTCTATTCAGGCCTTTAATTGTATGCTGCTGTTGTTGTTTTTGTTGTTGTTTTAACTTTTTACTGTGTATTGGTGTATAGTCAATTAACAATGTTGTGACAGTTTCAGGGGAACAGCAAAGGGACTCAGCCATATAAATACCTGTATCTGTTCTCCCCCAAATTCCCTCCCATCCAGGTTGCCACATAACACTGAGCAGAATTCCATGTGGTATATGGTAGGTCCTTATTGGCTATCCATTTTAAATATAATAGTGCATACATGTAGGTTCCAAACTCCTCAACTGCTCCCTCCCCCATCCTTCCCCCCAGCAATCATAAGTTCATTTTCTAAGTCTGTGAATCTGTTTCTGTTTTGTAACTAAGTTCATTTGTATCATTTCTTTTTATATTCCACATATAGGGGCTTTTTTGGTGAAGTTTGGATATTAACCCCTTGTTAGATAAATTGCCTGCAAATATCTTCTTCCACTCACTAGGTGGCTTTTTCATTTGCTGAGAGTTTCTTTCACCGTGCAAAAGCTTTTGAGTTTCATGTAGTCCCATTTGTTTATTTTTGTGTTGTTTTGCAGAGAAGGCAATGGCACCCCACTCCAGCACTCTTGTCTGGAAAATCCCATGGACAGAGGAGCCTGGTAGGCTGCAGTCCATGGAGTCACTAAGAGTCAGACACGACTGAGCAACTTCACTTTCACTTTTCATTTCCATGCATTGGAGAAGGAAATGGCAACCCACTCCAGTGTTCTTGCCTGGAGAATCCCAGGGACGGGGGAGCCTGGTGGGCTGCCATCTATGGGTAGCACAGGGTCGGACACAACTGAAGCGACTTAGCAGCAGCAGCAGCCTGAGGAGACATACTCTCAAAAAGTATTTCTAAGACCCATGCCAAAGAGCATACTGTCTATGCTGTCTATATTCTCTTCTAGAAGCTTTATGGTTTCAGGTCTCACATTTAAGTCCTTAATCCATTTTGAACTTATTTTTGCCCATGGTGTGAGCGTAGTCGAGTTTGATTCTTTCACATGTATCTGTTCGGTTTTCCCAATACTGGTTATTGAGTAGTTTATATTTTTCCCCATTGTATATTCTTGCCTTATTTTTGTCTTGTTGTAATTTTTGTCTTAAGTAATTCATTTAGTAATTATGTTAGACAGCAACTACATGTAGTTTCTAGCCTATGTTCTGGTTTATCTAAAAATATCTTTGCCAGCCTTGCCCTTAAAGTATAGTTTGGCTGGGTATAGAATCATAGGTTCACAATTAATCTCTTTCAACTTCAAAAATATTATTCCATTTCTTTCTGGTGTATGTTGTTGTTCATGACAAGTTGGCTAATAATCTGATTTGTGCTCTGATTTGTTGAAAGAAATTTATGCTTCATTCTCTGGTGATCTTCAGGATTTTCTCTCTTTGATATTCTGAAATTTATAAAGTCCCTAAGTGTGGAGCTTAATGGATATTTCTACACTTCTGAAAAATTTTCAGATGTTATTGTTTAAATTACCGTCTCCCTCTTGAACTTTGAAGAAGTTTCATTTTCTATCTTCCATGAGTCTTAAGTGCTCTTTTATATTTCCTATTTTAATAAATTGCATCCTGCTAGATTTATGTTGAAGCTTCTCATTCTATATTCCATTCTCTTTATTTCTGTCGTAATTGTTATTTCTTTCATATTTGCCATCTCTTCCGTATTTTCCATGCTATTAGTCACATGCAGCCAGTCCTGCTTTGTTCAGGTGAATGCAAGACACTTTGACTGATGGCCTTGTGCTTCATTCTGTCAAATTTTCTTAAGTTCTGTTTTGCATTTTCTGTGCTTTTATTAGTTTTTAGCTCTAATTCCTTGGGCTAGATTCTGAAAGACTTAGTTTAATCTTCTAATTCATTTGCTCTTTTCTCAGCTGTGTCTGGTTGATCATTTATTTATCTACTAAGAAGTTCTGGTTTTAATTCCAATAAATATTTCTATTTTTCACCTCAGATGCAAGAGAGAGTTGTGCCAATGGTGATCCTCATTTGAAAGCAGATTGCTATCATGCAGTTTTTACAAGGCCCTTACTTTGTTTTTTCCCTTCATTCTTGATCTCAAGTACCATTTTTCCCACCCACTGACAATCACTCTTTGGTATATAAAACACAGAATGTAATTTGGGTGGCTTATGATTCTGGGCAAATAGCTTCAGTTGAGACTGGTTGAATGCTCTTTAATCTCATTTCCACATCCTGAACACTTCATTCCCCAGCTTTCTTGCAGTTAAGTCAAGGTCCTACAACTACTTCTGGTCAATGAAATCTGGGTGGAAGTGGTGCAAGGTAAAACTGTAAGCATGGGGAAAGGGGTGTTGGGGGATGTAGGTTGCTGACAAGGCTGTAATAAACATCCACTGCCTTTGCCTATAGTTTGCCTGCCTGGCATTCAGCCCCCTTCATGTGATGGCATATCCTTAGTAATGCTCTAGAAAACCACCTGATCACCACTGCATGCAAGCTTGACAGGACCATCTGTCAAAGGGTCTTGCATTCACCTGAACAAAGCAGGACTGGCTACATAATTTGTGGGGCCTCTTCTTCAAACACTATTAAGACTTTCAATATGACAGCAACACAGTGCTGAACCAAGTACAGAGCTCTTCTAAGGGCTGGACTGTATGAGACTTCCCAGGCTATCCACTCAGGAAAATTACCCCCAGAAGCATCAGAATCTCCCTTCCAAAAGTGTACAGCTTGACCAGAATGACATGGGTTGGGAAAAAAGCTATAACTAATTTTACCTAGAGGATACCATTGGTTTCTGCTACTTGTGTCCCCAGAGAATTCCTGTCTTTTCTGAATCTGATTCATTTGCTTCTTTTCAATGGCTATCAGCCCTTCTGCCATTTCCTTCTCTTTGCCTTAAATTAACTCTGGTCAATTTCTGATGGCTAAATGTAACAATAAGTAATTTCTCTGAGTCCACTGATCCTTAGTTTTCCACCTGAAAAATAGAAGTAATGACATATTACTCTAGTTACAATTAGAAAAGGGTAAGCAAATGTGATGTGTGCAGTACAATCCCTTGCATATTCTAAGAGTTTATTAAATGTAGATGTTTTTCTTCAACTTCACCTTTAGTTCAGTTCAGTTCAGTCACTTAGTCGTGTCCAACTCTTTGCAACCCCATGAATCGCAGCATACCAGGCCTCCCTGTCCATCACCAACTCCCAGAGTTCACTCAGACTCATGTCCATCAAGTCCGTGATGCCATCCAACCATCTCATCCTCTGTTGTCCCTTTCTCCTCCTGCCCCCAATCCCTCCCAGCATCAGGGTCTTTTCCAATGAATCAACTCTTCGCATGAGGTGGCCAAAGTATTGGAGTTTCAGCTTTAGCATCATTCCTTCCAATGAACACCCAGGACTGATCTCCTTCAGAATGGACTGGTTGGATCTCCTTGCAGTCCAAGGGACTCTCGAGAGTCTTCTCCAACACCACAGTTCAAAAGCATCAATTCTTCGGTGCTCAGCTTTCTTCACAGTCCAACTCTTACATCCACACATGACCACTGGAAAAACCATAGCCTTGACTAGACAGACCTTTGTTGGCAAAGTAATGTCTCTGCTTTTCAACATGCTATCTAAGTTGGTCATAACTTTCCTTCCAAGGAGTAAGCATCTTTTAATTTCATGGCTGCAATCACCATCTGCAGTGATTTTGGAGCCCAAAAACATAAAGTCTGACACTGTTTCCACTATTTCCCATGAAGTGATGAGACCAGATGCCATGATCTTCATTTTCTGAATGTTGAGCTTTAAGCCAACTTTTGCACTCTCCTCTTTCACTTTCATCAAGAGGCTTTTCAGTTCCTCTTCACTTTCTGCCATAAGGGTGGTGTCATCTGCATATCTGAGGTTATTGACATTTCTCCCAGCAATCTTGATTCCAGCTTGTGTTTCTTCCAGCCCAGCATTTCTCATGATGTACTCTGCACAGAATTTACATAAGCAGGGTGACAATATACAGCCTTGACGTACTCCTTTTCCTCTTTGGAACCAGTCTGTTGTTCCATGTCCAGTTCTAACTGTTGCTTCCTGTCATGCATACAGGTTTCTCAAGAGGCAGGTCAGGTGGTCTGTTATTCCCATCTCTTTCAGAATTTTCCACAGTTGGTTGTGATCCACACAGTCAAAGGCTTTGGCATAGTCAATAAAGGAGAAATAGATGTTTTTCTGGAACTCTCTTGCTGTTTCGATGATCCAGTGGATGTTGGCGATTTGATCCCTGGTTCCTCTGCCTTTTCTAAAACCAGCTGACCATCTGGAAGTTCACGGTTCACATACTGCTGAAGCCTGGCTTGGAGAATTTTGAGCATGACTTTACTAGCATGTGAGATGAGTGCAATTGTGCAGTAGTTTGAGCATTCTTTTGCATTGCTTTTCTTTGGGATTGGAATGAAAACTGACCTTTTCCAGTCCTGTGGACACTTCTGAGTTTTCCAAATTTGCTGGCATATTGAATGTAGCACTTTCACAGCATCATTTTTCAGGATTTAAAATAGCTCAACTGGAATTCCATCACTTCCACTAGCTTTGTTCTTAGTGATGCTTTCTAAGACCCACTTGACTTCACATTCCAGGATGTCTGGCTCTAGATGAGTGATCACACCATCAAGATTATCTGGGTCGTGAAGATCTTTTTTGTATAGTTCTTCTGTGTGTTCTTGCCACCTCTTCTTAATATCTTCTGCTTCTGTTAGGTCCATACAATTTCTGTCCTTTATCAAGCCCATCTTTGCATGAAATGTTCCCTTGGTATCTAAATGCCAGTTTCTCTGTTATTCAGGCAGAAGCATTACCCATCTGACCTAGGTTTGAAAGTCAAGTGTTTCATATCCATCAGTTATTATGAGGACTTCTCTTGGGTAGACCAAGAGGGGAGTCGTCTGGGGCTCCAAGGAGTAGAAAGGAAAAAGATCCAAGGGTGAATGTGGTGGATTTGCAAGAAATTCGGTTGCTCCATAACTAACCCCACTGCTTAACAGCTCATCAGATTTCTCTGGTGAAACCAGCTCTCCTTCACTGTGTGTTCTCTGAGAGGGATTCCAGAACAAGCCTCCACTCTGGAAGCCTAAGGACCAGACCCTACCTCTCCCTGCCCTGATCAGCCGATCAGAGCCTGCCTTCCAGGATCTGAATCTTAAACCATCACATTAGAATGGTGTGAGTAGAGAAAGGAGGTTTCATTGTAGTTGCAACACCTTAAAGGGGTGGCGGGGGCCTCTTAGCCAAGCTGTTTCAATTTTAACAGGGCATCTGTTCCTCCTGCTTCCTCTGCTTTATCCTGAGCCGTATTGGTTTCTGTCCGTTCCCAAGGCTGATTGAAGGGCTTCCCATCCATTTCAGGAGCTCCTCCATCCCCCAGCACAAAAACACCCCATAATATCCTCTCACCAAAGCTCCTTTTGCTTAGGATAACCCAGTAAGTTTCTCTGTCTCTTGCAAGAAAGACCCCAGATTACTACAGAGAACCTACTCTCTGTCCTCCAGAAGAGACAGTCTTAGGGAGCCAAGACTAGGAGAAAATCCAAAAGAATAAAGTTCAGGAAGGGGGAATGGAGCCCAGGGTCAGCTGCTGAATAGGATTGGACCCCACAGCCCCACCAGACACTTTGCAGGGGTGAGCTCACAGCTTCCCATTGGAATAGAAAATATGATACCTATTTTTCAGAAAAGGAAACGAGACTTCATGAACTTGGGTGTTAATGCCAAGAGCTTGGAAAGCTAGGATTCTAACCAAAATCCCTGTGAGATGTTATTATGCCCATTTTGACAGATGAAGGATCCATATTTCCAGAATGAAAGGTAACTCAGATCTAGTAAGCAACAGCCAAGTGCCAGGCTCTGCCCTTGAGCAAGTACTTCCCATGTGTTATATCATTTAATTCAAATAACTCTAGGACTATTTTTTTCTGTCCCTTCAATCACTCTGATGTTGTTGCTGTATTTCAAATCTACTATTTAAATATGGGCATATACAGTACCAGAGGGTGTCCAGAGGAAGTTCAAATGGTTCTGTGCTGTTAGGAAACCATCCTGCTAAGAAATGCATGTTGTTGAGTCCACGTATGACATCTTTGGGACCAGGAATATAACTTCCATATTGAACATAACATTTACTGAAGGACAAGTCATAAAAGCATGTGGACTGAGAGAGACTGTGCTTAGACTCACCATTAAATGCAGCAATTGTTTAAAAACTTAGACCGACAAAAGAACATTTCAAGGAGGACTGTTCTATCCCCGACATTGTTTGGAATTGTCAGTGCACAGTGGTAATTAAAAAGCCAACTGCAGTTTGAGTCGCTTTTATTAGTTTGCTGAAATTCCCTGCAGACAATGCATCCCCTTCTTGCCTGCTCCCCCAAGCCCCGCCCCTGGTACCTCCTTTCCACTTGGCAGATAAGGAAAGTAGGCTCTGGAGGGGCTCCGCAGCGGAAGTCACTAGGACAGAGAGGAGGCAGAATCCAAAGCCAAGGGTATAGGGATGCCAAGGTCGCCTTCTTTCCATAGGTAGTTCAGTGGTAAAGCATCCACCTGCCAGTCCAGGAGAGGGCAGGAGAGGAGGGTTCAATTCCTGGATCAGGAAGATCCGCTGGAGAAGGAAATGGCAACCCACTCCAGTATTCTTGCCTGGGAAATCCCATGGACGGAGGAGCCAGGTGGGTTACAGTCCATGAGGCTGCAAAGAGTCCGAGGCAGCGACTGAGCACGGAAGTAGGTACCTCCTTCCACTCCGCCCTGCTGCTGCAGGCCTGAAAGCAGACTCCTTTCTTCCGGGAGAAATGAACACCCCGGCCCATCCTCTCTTTGCTACCTTTGAGAGGGGTGCTCGGTGGAATCCTCTCAGGAACGCACGCTCTTCCTGGAAGGAGGACAAGCTTCAAGAACACAGACACCCAAGAACTGGGTTCCAGTCCCAGCCCCACCTCGGCGTCCTTTCGAGGGTCCCCTGGAGGTGCTCCTGCGCGCGCCCCGTCTCTTCCATGGTTGTGCCACGAGGTCCCAGACGGGAGAGCAAACGGTGAGTGGTGGCCCCGCGAGGGTCCGAGGGACCGACCGCCTCTGACCTGAGCGTCCGCATCTGCGTCCCCGCGTCCGCATCGTTCGTCTTTGAGGATTCTCCAGCCTGCCATCTGGAGGGAGAAAGCCGGACCCGGGGCGCCAGGCCAAGAAAAGCGTGGATGCCGGAGCCTCCCGGGAGCCAAGCAGCACCATGTGTCTGAGCATTATCATTTACACTGAGGAAGCGGGTATTTAGAAAACAGGGCTGGTCCCAAGCACGCCATCTGTGGCCAAGCTTTCCCGGCCCACCGCACCATATTGTGCAAGGCGCCAGCGGAAGGAAACAGCGGCCGTGGCGCGCGGTGTTTGTTTGGTTTGCGGCTTTTGTTGTTTTTTTTTTTGTTTTTTGTTTTTCTAACAAATTCAAATGTGGCTTCCTCACTTCGCGAAGCAGGCTGAATGGCCCCGCAAGTCAGAGTCTCTAGAGGGAGAGAGGACTGAGACAACACGGGCTGCTCCACCGGCTCGGGGCGGTAGAGAAGCGCCCGCCCCTGGCTCCCTGAGGCCTTGGTCTCTGTCCGGCTCTTGGCTAAGGACGACACGTGCATGTGTATACATATTCTATGTGTACATCTAATTTCTGTAATCTTCACAACAGACTTAAGTGCTAGATACTCTTGTTACTACTCCGTTAGGTAGACATGGAAAGGAGAACCCAGAGAGGGTAACTAACTCGCCCGTGGCCACACAGCTAGAGGTGGAGCCCAAGCCTGGAAACAAGTTTAATCTGCATCCACCCTGGCCATCCTCTGGGGCTCTTCCAACCCTAACGTACATGGAGCTCGTTTCCAGGTCTTTCTGGCAGCTTCCACACCTCACTGGGTCACTCTCTTTCACGTGGTCCTGTTGTATTTTGCTCGGGACACTCTTTGAATGTGCAATCATCTTCCTGATGAATTTGTTGTCTTCTGTTGGCCTCACCAGACCAGCGGCCCCTGGCAGGCCAAACTGCAATTTTCATCACTGTATTCCCTGTAAATGGGGGTGCAGGGGCCACCCCATTACTCCAGATCTCTTTCCTCATCCAGGTCTGGGTACGCGCGTCATGTCCGACTCTTTGCAACCCCATGGACTGTGGCCCGCCAGGCTCCTCTGTCCATGGAATTTTCCGGGCAAGGATACTGGAGTGGGGTGCCATTTCCTATTCCAGGGGGTCATCGTGACCAGGGGTCATCCAGGGATCCAACCTGGGTTTCTTCTGGCTCCTGCATTGCAGGTGAATTCTTCACCGCTGAGCCACCGTGGAAGCCCCTTTCTTACCTGTAAACTGAACATAATACCCATAACACACCTGGGCTTCCTCATCTATAAAATCAAATACCTGCCTTCGGGGCTGGGAGGGTTCTTGGTATGGGGAGGAGTTTAAGGGTGGGCGCCCGCTCTCACATAGCTCCTGAATGTCCACTCTCCAGGCCCTTGTCACCCTGCATTCACGTATGCTGTGTACCTGGCTGTCCCCCACCCCAGGTGGGGCAGAGCCGTGTCGAACCTTTTTGCTCCTCGGCACATAATAGGTGCTCAAGAAACTACCACTGAATAATGACTAAAGAGCCCTCGTTCCCTCTTCCTTCCCTCAGCCTCAGTTTCCCCATCTGTAACATGACCCACTGGTCTTTAAAGCTCTGTCAGGCTCTGGTACCGTCTGGCCCAGCTCCTCCAGCCCCACAAGAGCCCTGGGCAAGGGTGATGAGAAGACCTGTTAAATAATGCAGGTCCCAAGGGGCTGCCTCACCCTGCCCCCCCACCCCTCCCCACACTTGCCAGGCAGCCACCCTTGGGAGGAGCCAGCCCATTAAAGCACAATTATCTCACCACTGTTAAGTGGCTGCAGGAGAAATTGGGTCTGGAGAGTGGCAGGCAGGCTCTGCTTCTGGAGCACATGGTAAAATTTGGTGCAATTAGCAGCGAGGGAACACACATTACCACTATTATTATGTTTTCTTGGCACTCTGGCCCTGTTGCGGGCTGTCTCCTTTCTTTAATTTTTTTTTATAAGGAAGGGGAAAAAAAATGCTATTTGGGAAATGAAGCAAAATAAAATGCCAAGAATTAAAAATGCAAATTCATCCAAGATGTTTTCTGCCCAAGACGGCAATGGCCACATGGCTCGATAACATTTTAAATGTTAAAAAATGGGTAATTTTCAGTAAAAATCAAATTTGCCAGAGCCCAAGTTTAAACGAATCCCATATAGCACTCGGGCACCCAGCCAATATTCATGAACAACGAGTCCCTTCAGAAGGTTATGTACTATTAAAATGAGGAGAAAACACAAACTTCACATATGCGTCGCTGGTCTTTGGGAATCCGAAAAGCACGGGTGACTGGGTGTGGATCCAGCTCAGTCTCAGAGATTTCCCTCCCTGTTCTCAGTTGTCCTATCTGTAAAATGGACATAAAGAGAACCTAACTTTGGGCTTTTTTTAAAAAAAGAATATTTACTGTATCTTGATTAGTTAATTGGCTGCTCTGGGTCTTAGTTGTAGCGCTCAGGGTCTTCCTTGCAGCGAGCAGGATCTTTTTTTCCTCTTTTTTTTTTTTAAGTTGATGCATTCCAACTTTTAGTTGCAGCATGTGAGATCTAGTTCCCTGACAGGGATCGAACTCCAACCCCTGCATTGGGAATATAGCGTCTTAGCCACAGGACCATCAGGGAAGCCCCTGGGCTTTTATTAAGAATAGTAAGACTGTAATAAACCTCAAATGAGATTTTCTTAATAAACGTTTGAGGAACGGAGTGTTCCTACCATATCAGTAAATAAGCATGCCACAGCCATCAGTGATTCCTGCCCTCCAAAAGTGAATTTCTGAGCCCTGAGGGCACCCAGGAAGGAGAACAATACCTGCGATCTGTCAGCCGTTAGGCTGCGGCCACTCCCTGCACTTGGGATGTGAATTGCAAGATACTGGTCCCAGACAGCTGAGATACACACGAAAGTAATGATTTCACTGAGCCCAGTCTCGTGCTTCTTCCCATACAGAGAAAAACACTAAATTCCTTAACTTGAGATATCTGGTTTTCTTTAATTCACAAAAATACTTTTGATATTCAGTCTACCTGCCCCTTGTTGCAAATTTCTATATAACCTGACTCCTCCCCCCACCTCTTGGGAGCAGTTCTCTCAGGGTTACTTGAGATGGTTGGATGGCATCACCGACTCAGTGGACATGAATCTGAGCAAGCTCCAGGAGACTGGGAGGGACAGGGAGGCCTGGCCTGCTGCAGTCCATGGGGTCGCAAAGAGTTGGACACGAATGAGTGACTGAAAAACAGCAATGACAACTTGAGATGCTGCCTCCAGGACTTAAGTCCTAAAAGTGTAAGTGTAAGTCGCTCAGTCATGTCCGACACTTTGCGACCCCATAGACTATACAGTCCGTGGAATTCTCCAGCCAGAATACTGGAGTGTGTAGCCTATCCCTTCTCCCACAGATCTTCCCAACCCAGGAGTCAAACTGGGGTCTCCCGCACTACAGGCGGATTCTTTACCAACTGAGCTATGAGGGAATCCCACTAAGTTCTAAAACTTTCTGCCAAATAAAACAGAGTTCTCAACTTCTAGGTTGTGATTATGTGTTTTGAAGTCGACACCTTGAACAATACCTTGCTAAGCAGAAGCTTCCAAGGACAGAGATAAGAAATCTGAGTTGCACTCCTGCCCAGCCTCGATGATCACACTGCCCAGGCAGGGGTCTGGATGCTAAGAGATGGTCCGTAAGTGCATTGAGAGACATAGGGGCTCACTGTGTCCAGTACCCAGCCCCATGGTTCAAAGAACCCCCTCTAGCCAGAGGGACCGGGGCTTAAGACAAAGGCAAACGCCTCCCTCCCCATCTTCCTCATTATTTCCTGGCTCAGTTAGTTTCACCCACTGGGCAGGATGGGGCTGGAAACACTGGTCTTACCAGTGGGCAGGCTTGGACTCCAATCCCCCACTGTCTCTTACTGGCCATGGGATCTTGGTAAAAGCAATAAATCTCTGCAGGCCTCAGTGTCCCCACCTGTAACATGGGGACCACAATGGACCCCACTGTCAGTGCTGTCATAAGGATGACTCACAAAGCTTTGAATCCCTGCTTGGCCCATGGTAAGTACTCAAGGTAGGAGGCTGTTTTA
Organism: Oryx dammah; assembly: GCF_014754425.2. Classification (NCBI taxonomy): domain Eukaryota; kingdom Metazoa; phylum Chordata; class Mammalia; order Artiodactyla; family Bovidae; genus Oryx; species Oryx dammah. The sequence goes on along the minus strand of NW_024070200.1, from coordinate 5,818,766 downwards.
GTCACTGTGTTAATGTCCTTCCTCAAAGTAACTGCCACCCTGCTGTCCCTTAGTCTAAGAGGAATCTTGCATCTAACCAAGATTCTCCCCCTTAGATGGCAAACTAGGCGGGGACCATTCCCCGGTTACTGGGTCCTGGTCAGGATCCAGGTGGAGACGGGACAGGTGCCTCTTCCACCTGCCTCGTGCCCGTATGCCAAGTCACTTCAGTCATATCTGACTCTGTGACCCATGGACTGTAGCCCGCCAGGCTCCTTTGTCCATGGGATTCTCCGGGCAAGGATACTGGAGTGGGTGGCCATGCCCTCCTCTGGGGATCTTCCCAACCCAGGGATCGAACCCACGTCTCTTATGTCTCCTGCATTGGCAGCTTTTTTAGCCCAAAGTCAGATTTGCCCCCTCCTCTGCCTGGAACCCACCACGCATCACGTCGAATCTTCCAGAGCCAAAACCAGCCCTAACCTCAGCCTTCAAGGTCTTGTTTGCTGTGCCCACCCCCCTACCCTCCCTCTCCCATGACCCCCTGACCTCCCCTCCCCCACTTCCCACACCAACCCTATGCCCCTTTGCCAGCACACCAGTCACCACCACCGCCTCCCAGCCCTTGTCCTACATCCTTTGCTGGAACTCTCTCCCCCAGGTACCCACAGGGCTCACCTTTCGCCACCTCCAGGTCACCTCCTCCAAGAGGCTTCTCCCGCCCACCTGGGTGAGACCACAGCCCCACCTACTCATGGCTGGTCAACAGTCGCCCATCATCTAAGAGCTACTGGGGGTCCAGTTCCTTCCTCTCCCACTAGAGTGCGCGCTGGGAGGGCTGGGTCTTGGTCGCTTAAGTTTCTTTGAAGACTGAAGGTGTTGGGGGAAAACGGAGTGATCTGCACGAAGGTGGGCAAGGGGACCTGCCTCATCTCATCAGATTGGGGAAACGCGGGCACAGAGAAGGAAAGGGACCTCTGAGACCACACGGTGGGTCGGGGTCAGCCACCTCGTATTCAGTCTGTCTATGAGCTGATGCATCAGACAGACCAGGATGCGGGATTCACGGGGCACAACCATGAGGCAGCTTGAATTTGCCTCCATGCTACGTGCTAAGTTGCTTCAGTCATGTCCAACTCTTTGTGACCCCCATGGAGTGCAGCCCACCAGGCTCCTCTGTCCATGGGATTTCCCAAGCAAACTAGCGCGGGCTGCCATTTCCTTCTCCAGAGGATCTTCCCAATCAGGGATTGAACCCCTGTCGCGTGTCTCCTGCATTGGCAGGTGGGTTCTTTACCACTAGCACCACCTGGATTTTGCCTCCAGTTGCACCTTTAAGACGCATTCAACAGGAAAAGCACTTTCCCTGCTCCTGGACAATCCTCAGAAAGCTCATGACGTCCCAGTTCCCTTGGGCAAGGAAAGCGTGATTGTCGCTTTAAGTCACAAAATGCTGTGTCCCTTTGGTTTTGTTGTTCATTTTTGTTTATTTGGCTGCCCTAGGTCTTAGTTGCAGCACGTGGGATCTTTAATTGTGTCAAGCGGGATCTAGTTCCCTAACCAGGGATCAAACCTGGGCCCCTGCATTGAGAGCGTGGGGTCTTAACCCCTGGACTGCCAGGGTCCTCCATGTGGTGTGGGGAGGGCAGGGTACAGCTCCTACCAGGCAGTCTTTCCCCCAAATTTCTCCCTTTATTCCCCCCCGAACTCTCAACGTGAGTAAAGAGTTTTACCCACTCAGATCCATTTCCCTTTGAAAACGTGATCTTGTTCTAGGATGCCTTGGGAGAGTGATATCTATTACACTTTGATGCTTGTGTTGAAACTTCCAATTTAACAACTTGTCTTCTATCAGTTGGTGTGTTTTTTGAAGGGAAAAAATTTTTTTTCTTTTTGATGAAAAAGTTTATGACACTAACTGGGCAGATAATTTTTGCAAATTTTCTGAAATTAAATAATACCTGATTCGATGGTAAAGGAAGGCATTGTCACCCACGCTAGTATTCTTAACTGGCGAATCCCATGGACAGAGGAGCCTGACGGGCTACAGCCCAGGGGGTTGCAAAGAGACAGACACAATTAAAGCAACTTAGCATGCAAGCACAGGACACGCTGGAGATGTGGTCTGAACCAGAGCATCCAAAAAGCTGCTCTGGTGTCCAGCTTGGAAGCATCTTCCCATGAATAGGAAGGCCGAGCTGCAAGGGGCTCCCTTCCACCCCTCTTTCCACCCACAGGCCACTGGAGAGCTGCTGTGAAAACAGTGGCATTTCCTGGGTACCCTGGGTGGGAGTGTGGGTTTATACGCAGTCGCTTCCTGGGTGGTTACAATCACTTTCCTTTCACAGAGGAAACTAGAGCAGCAACAGCTTTCTCATGATCACATGGCCATTTAGTGGAGGCATTGGGATTTGAACCCACAGCTCTGGGACCCCCGAGCCTGTGCTCTTTGCCCAAGCCTTACTCCTCCTCTGCCTTGGAAGAGGAGGCCAGCCGTCCAAGCGCACCCTGAAATGAGATGCTTATTTTCTTGCAGATGTATCTAGGCCCGCCAGGTCTGGAGGTGACATCTCACTGGGAACCCCACAACGAGGAGGAGGAGACGGGGACAAGTGTGGCTGAACTTCCTTCTGCAGACCCCGTGGTGGGCACACCTGTCCAGTCTACCAGCCCTCCGGGCCTCTCGTTGGGCCAGGCTATGTGAATAGCATGGACAGACTGCGGTCCCACCCTTCAGAAGCCACATTCTAGTGGTGGCATGGGCAAGTGAACAAAGGATACCAGTTGATGGGGGTTGCGGTATGGGGCCCTGCCAGGTCCGTGAGTTATCAGGGCAGCCTTCACAGTGTAGAGGTCTGAGCTGTTGCGAGGGAAAAGCAGAGCTGGGTTTGCAGATGGAGGAGGTGGAAAGAGCCTTCCAGCAGGGGGACAGTACTTCCAAACTTGTCCACCTGGGTCCCTTTGGGGGCAGAGGAAGGCAAACCTGGGGACATAGCTCAAAATGAACCACTGCCCCAGGAAAATACATCCAACTCCATTCTATAGCTGTGCTTGTCTTACTGTAAAAGCAGTACTTTACACGCTCTGAGCATCCAGGGTCTGCAAGTTGGCTGGGCCAGGTCAGGGTCTGCTTCTCTGAACTAAGAGAACAGGAGCAGCTGGGGAGAAATGACAGTCACATCAGCAACTCAGAAAACAGACTTCTTAGCCCCAGCATGTCCAGGGAGAGACTGGGACACAGAGACAGGGAAAGCAGTGAGAAGGCTGATGCTGGGGCTGAGTAAGGTCCCTCGGAATGGATCCGGGAGCCAGAGCCTTGGGAGTGGCGGGAGAAAAAGTCTGGGAACCCCTGACATCAAGACATGCCCGCTGCTTCTCACTTCCGGTCCTCCTCCAACTCCCAGCTCAGGCCCCACTTCCAGAGGTGTCTTCAGGGACTCCCAGCCAGGTAAGCGCTCCCAACCATTCCCTATATAGGCTTTCGTGGTCATGTGCCCCCAGCACTCACCCAGGGGCCATTTCACATCTATTCTGGGACTTCTCAGTGAAGATCTCTCCCCGACAAGATGGCAGGCTCCATTATTTGGCTGGTTGATACGTTTGTAGATTGGCTGGTTTGCTGGCTGGTGGGTAATCTGGATGGTATGTTGGCTGATAGATTGGCTGGTTGGTTGATTGGTTGGTTGGTTGGAATGTCGGTATGTTGGTTTGTTGGCTGGTTGGTTTGTTGGTGGATTGGTTGGTTGGCTGGCTGGCTGCTTGGTAATCTGGATGGTATGTTAGTTGGTTGGTTGGTTGGTTGGTTGGTTGGTAGGTTGGCGGGTTGGTTGGTTGGTTGGTTGGAATGTTGGTATATTGGTTGGTTGGTTGGTTCTCTTTCACCATCTGGTAGAGCATCGTGTACCTAGTAGGCTTGCAACAGATATCTGGTGACTTCTCTCAAATTCCTATTATCTCACTTGATTCTTACAATATCTCAGCACTCTCAGCACAGAGGAAGTGATCATTTCCAAGTCACAGATGTGCATGCTACGAATCCAGACAGACAGACCTTGAATCAAAACCAGCAAAGATGAAGGCCGAGCCAGGCCCTGCGGAGCTCCAACTGTCAAGAGGCTCTCCTGTTGATGAATGAGAGGAAACCTTCATGGCACAGTCAAAGAAAACAACCAAAAAAAAAAAAAAAAAGAGGGAAAATAGCATGTTTGTTCCTTATTACTAATCGTGTGGCCTTTGGGTTTTCTTAGTCTGTATTTTTGGTCCACTGGTTTTACATAAGCACATTACCCTCACACCACTTTGCAAATTCGGTTAGCTGGCCTGGCCCTCTGTCCTGCATCCTCACCACACACCGCTACCCTTGCAGCCTCAGTGCCAAGGAGTGAATCCACCTAGTCACTGATTTCCTCCTGCCCACAGGAGCTCCTGACCTCCTCTGCCAACTGGAAGCATGCCCCCTCAGCACTCGCCTTGGGCTCACGTGAAGTCAGCGGGCCTCACAGCGCGCGAACACAGTCCCCTTGGGCCACGACGTGGAGGCAGTGAGCGCTCCCAGCTGAGACCCTGCAGGAAGGGATACCAGCTCCCCTCCCCTGGGGATCTTGCTGGCTTCGGTGAACTCCTGTCCTTCCTCCTCCACCAACTAGTCAGATGGCCTCGAGCAAGTCACTGGCTCATGCCATCTTCATGCGAATAATAAGAGCGCCCCCAGCATCATATAGCAAGGATGCCAGGGAGCAGTTTCCCACACAACCGGGCATGTGGTGGTGGTAACAGCCATCACTTTCTAGGGCTGACGGAGCTCCGGATGCTTCTCTAAGAGCTGTCCATTCCTTTTCTCGCAAGATCCATGCCACGTTCTTACGTGCTCAGCTCTAACGCCTCCATCTCTGCTTTTCAGAGAAAGAAACTGAGACGCACAATAACTTGCCCAGGATTTCATTGTTGGCGAACGAGGGATCAAGCTGGTGTTGGTGTCCAGGTTCACGGCCGCTGCGCTGCAGGCCCCGAAGAGACAGACCCGGTGCACGGCCACTGTCCTTACGCCTTTAGTGTGGTCCCTGTAGCTGTCAGTCATGCTCTGATGCTCTGAGTGGGGTTTGGATGAGGGTGTTCGACTCTCTCCCCGTAAGGGATGAGAGCCTTTCCCTGGCACGCCGCCTTGTAAGCTGAGCTTACAAAATCAACCTTAAGAACACTGTTTCCCGAAGTGGAAACGATCAACAAAGACCTCCAGTGACGTGCTGCCTCAGCCCGGTCCCTGCCAAGCCCAGCCACCCAGCTCGCGAGCACACACACTCACTGGCTCACTGTTGCAACTTGCCCTCCGGTTCCCCTCCCCTCTGCCCATTAGAGGAGGGGAGGCTAATCCTGGGCCCTTTCTTCCCAGCACGCGGGCTCGAGGAGGGGAGGGTTCACTACCTCCAGCCGGTTCCAAGATAAACAGAAAGCTCCCGCCCCTCCATCTCCCACGGCCTGTGAGAGTGAGACATGCTTTCTCTTTCGTATCGTGTGTGTGTGTATGCGTGCACATGTGTGTGTGTGAATGCAAGTGTATCTTGTGTGTTTGTGTATGTACATTTGTGAGAGTGGGAGTGTGGCTCAGTGTGCATTATTCATATGTGTGTGTGTGTGCGTGTATGTCGTGTGAGTGTGTAGGTGAGAAGGTCAGTGGTGGGGCAGGGTTTGGAGAACCCCACCTGGAACATCACTGCTAAGGATCAGGAGCCCAGGGGTAAACCCGGACACCCTGAAGAAATGCTCTCCCTGGGGAAATCCCCTCTCCTCGTTTCCATCTGTCCCCAAGCCCTGAGGGTCGAAAACCCTGAGCCCCTCCCAGCTTCTTTGTGCTAGATGGGCAGAGATACTGGAGAATAAATTTCTGCATGAGGATGAAGACTGTGTCCTAGATCCAGCAGCTGAACTGGCCCAGCAGCTGATCCGGTCCAGCAAACCCCTTGGGGGTCAGTCGCATCACTCAGTGTCAGAGCCTGCAGGAAGGAGCGCGTGCAGTCAAGCTGGCCCATTTTACAGACGAGGACACTGAGCGGGAGATGAAAAGAAAACCCAGCCCAGACGCAGGTCCTGCCAAGTGCCCGGACACCTGCCATCACCCTGAGCCCTGAGACAGTCCTCTAAGACCAGAGTCCACTGCGTGGAGGAAGAAACCTAGACTCAAAGAGTTAGTTACTTGCCTTTAAGGTCACAGAGCCAAGAGGTGACTGATGCGAAGCCAGGTCCCTTGAATGCAGGTCTGTCTGTGCATTGCTCCCAGTGCCAGGGAGGCCTGGGTGGGGGAAGGGAGAGGCCAATGCTCTTCACCCAGCTTCCTGCAGCTCAAGACTTTCTCCTCCATTGGTGGTACAGTGGGTGTTCTGACTTGGGGCCTGGGGGTGGGGGGAGAGCGCATGCTTTTGGCACGGTGGCTTTTATATAGGTTGGCTGTCCGTGCAGAGCCACCCTGGGCATTGAAGCCTGCTGTCCCATCTCCACCGATGGCCCTTTGGCTGAAGGTCCCAGTCAGTCGAAGCCAAGGACCGGGAGAAAGCAGGTCCCCACGTGTAGCCCTGGGCTGGCTTCTCACGACCCCGTGTCCCTGGCTGCTCTTCCAGCCCCAGTTCCTGGCAAAATCCCCTCTGGAAGGCCCGTGTGCATGGAGCATGGAGCCCTTTGAAGCACAGGGGACCACACAGAGGAAGGAGTAGACCGGGCTGACTGTGGGGTGTGGGTCCTTCTCTAGATGGTCCCTGGGTCACATCCTCGCTTCTCAGGCCCTGCTGTGCTCCAGCCCTCCGCCTCTCTCTCTCCTTCTTTATCCCTTCTGCTTTGTCTTAGCATTTCTCTCTCTCTGACTTCTCTCTTCCCTTGGTCTCTCTCTGCCTGTGTTTCTGGCTTCATCCCCATCTGACTCCACCTTTACCTCCCTTCTGAATCAGGAGCTCTCATCTGCTCCTTTCTTGGTCTCTACCACCGTTGTTTTTGTTGTTCAGTTGCTAAGTCATCTCCAACTTTTGTGACCCCGTGGACTACAGCACGCCAGGCTTCCCTGTCCTTCACCATCTCCCGGAGCTTGCTCAAACTCGTGTCCTTTGAGTCCGTGATCCCATCCAACCATCTCATCCTCCATTGCCCCCTTCTCCTCTTGCCTTTAATATTTCCCAGCATCGGGATCTTTTCCAATGAGTCAGCTCTTCACATCAGGTGGCCAAAGTATTGGAGCTTCAGCTTCAGCATCAGTCCTTCCAATGGATATTTAGGATTGACTGGTTTGATCTCCTTGATGTCCACGGGACACTCAAAAAGCCTCTTCAGCACATTGTTCAAAAGCGTCAATTCTACCACCATTAGATGGGTTCAAGTTCAAATCCAGGCTCAATCACTTCCTAGCTATTTGACTAAAGGCAAATCGTTTTACCTGGGGGCCTCTGTGTCCTAATCTGTAAGATGGAGATAGTCACACCAACCTCCCTGGATTCTTAGGAGGGCTCGAGAAGAAACAGAGCAAAAATACCAAAGAAACAGGAGGCAGTTACAGCAGAGGGAGGTCGAGGCTGGTGAGGGGGTCCAGGTTGAGATTTGCAAGGCTTTCCCTCGGCTTGGAGTCCCGTCTCTGGCTCTGCCTCTGGCCTCCTCCTGCTTCCCCCTCATCACCTGTGCCTTCACTCCAGGGAGGGGGGACTCCATAAATGCCAGGCCATTGCCCTTTTGCTCATTGTCCTTGTCCCCAAGACAGAGCGATGCCTGGAACCCATTCAGCATAAAGCTAAGCTAATGGAGATTTCTTGAAGAACTCCTTTGTCCCATGGAAGGAGCCGCTTCTTTACATCTTTACAGTTGGGAAAACTAAAGAAGACATTGTTGACAGCCAGCCTAAGAAAGGGAGCAGGGGTGTGCAGACTCCACACTCCTCCTGGGATGAAGGATCAAGACTGCTTTCACATCCTGCTGTTCTGTGAGCTGGCACTTACTAGTGAGTGAATGGATAGCAACAACAAATAAATAGCATCATAGTATCAATATTTTGATAAAGGAGTATCCAAATAAGATTTTTTCCAGTTCCTATCAAAAAATATTATATTTTTTCAATTGTTATTACAAAAAAAATCTCACACTATACTTATTGTGTCAACAACTACCCTAAGCACAGAAAGGTTAAGTAAGTCTCCCAGAAACAGACAGCTAACAAGGCGCAGAGCTGGGATTCAGTGCATACATGGACAGTATGTACCCTACATTCGAATCTTCAAGTTTCCAAAGTTCAATGACATGAACATGCGTTCTCATGTCCAGTCGCATAACTTAGCTCATCTGTCTGGTGTACTTTTCAAGGCACTGAACTGTAAGATTAAAAATGTTCTAGCTTTTGTGTTTGTTTGTTACGTAGTATTTGTGTGAAAGTATCATCAACCTGTTACAGTACAGTAGTATAGAGCCGATTATGTTGGCTGGGTACCTAGGCAAACTTTGCTGGACTTAAGAACAAACTGGACTTACGAATGTGCTCCCAGAATGGGACTCATTTGTATTTAGGGGGCTTACTGTGCAATCATACAGTATATAAAATATATAAAGCATATATCTAGTTTTATATATTAACATATATAAGAACACATAGAGCATATATCCAATCATTAATATTTTATGTATAATATATGTGCTTTCCTGGTGGCTCAGATGGTCTCTCTGCAATGCAGGAGACCGGGGCTCAATCTCTGGGTTGGGAAGATCCCCTGGAGGAAGGCATGGCAACCCACTCCAGTATTCTTGCCTGGAGAATCCCATGGCCAGAGGAGCCTGGTGGGCTACAGTCCACGGGGTCACAAAGAGTGGGACACGACTGAGAGACTAAGCGCACATACAATATATAATCTCCATATAATTTATAAACATACACACACTTCTATATGAACATATATCACTTTATAACTATGTATATATAAGACACATAAAACATACAAAAAATTGCAAATGAGAATATTATAGCAGTATAAACTGGCTGGAAATGCCAACTTGGAAAGTAGTGAGTGCCCCATCATGGGAAGTGTGCAGACAGAGGCTAGAGGACTGCCTATTGGAGCTGCTTGAAATGGAAGCCTTGTCCGGGCAAGGGAGGAATAGGGAACTGTGTGCTCAGTGACGCTTGACACTCTATCTGGGCAGTTGGCCTGCTAGGGTGGGCCAGGGAGGTACCCCTTGAATGATGGGTGGGTCTGAGCCCAGGGCAGATGGAAGAGCGGAGAAAAGGTCAGGAGTCTCATGAGCTGCCAGCCTGGTCTTTTAGTTCCAAATCAGGGGCTTCAGGCCACCGGGGAACCCAGACGGCAAGGGGATGGTCAACCTTGCTGCAGCATTCGCCCTGCAAAGGGAGAAACTCTTGACCGCAACACCAGCCAGGAGCCCTCCACCCCACGGGGGACCCCACCCAAGCTCCCTGAGACCGTGACACCAGCCAGGAGCCCTCTGCCCCCACGGGGAACCCCACCTAAGCTCCCTGCTCACCATGCCAGCAGCAGAGAACGAGTTCATCTCCACGGAGTCAGCCGAACACAGATCAGGGGACAGGGGACAGAAAATGAAACTGACACCACGTAGGGCAGGCTCTGCTGGGAACCAGGGCTTGTGGGAACTGCTGCTTCCTCGTTCTCTCTGTCTGGGGAGTCAGAGTCAGAAATACCTGGTTCTGAATTCCAGCCTTGCGCCCGTTGGTCTGAGTGAGCCCCTTGCTCTGTCTGAGCCTTACTTTTCTCCTCTGTAAAATGAGATAACACTAAGCCCTACCTCGCAGGGTCCTTGAGAATGTTCAAGGAAATGCCGATGAGATGAAGGCCCGCTCGGAGCCTGACACTATGGGTGCCCAGCAGATGTGAGCTTTCTTCCCTGGCTCCCATGTGAGCCCGAGAAGAGGCGTGAGGTCCCTGATTATGGTGGCCCCCAAGTGGACTAGAATCAGACGTGGTTCTGATCCTAGACCGGCCTCTGTCTGCCTCACAAAGTCGAGTGGCTTTGATCAGGGCCTTTCCCCTCCCTGGGCTTCACTTTCCCTTCGGAGGCTCAGACCTCAGAACTTCCCACGAGCAGCCCCATCAGGAGGCATCTATGGTGAAAGAAGACATCTTTGGAATCAGTCCTTATGAGGCAGGACAGGGGAGCTGACTCCCAGAGATATCTGAGACTCACTGCCCGAGAGGATGCCCTGCCTGATGATATTTTATACCCGTGAGGCAAGGAGGCATGGGGCTTATCCCATTAAAGAAGGGGAGGCAGAGGCCCAGGGAGGCTGTCTCACCCCCTGCTGGTTGGGAACACCCTTCTTTTGACTCCCAGCTCTGCATTTCCCAACCCCTTTCTCCCTTTCCCAAAAAGATAAATAAAATCAACATCATAAGGTGGTGACTCAGACACTTCTCTCATCTCCAGCCACAGGGCAGGGTCTCGCCACCTCTCAGATCCATCAGGTCAGCTGTGCAGCCTCATCCCAGAAGTCCTGTGGCCACAGCCTTCACTCCTCTCTGGGTGTTTCTGAGAGAGACAGAAGAAGACAGGGCTCCTGTAACATTGGCGTCTTCCTCCCTTGTCTCCAGTCAGAAATCAAAGTCCTTACTCATTTTTGTAAGACAGCACCAAAGCTGGGAGCCACAGCTGAATGGGGAGGGGGAGGGCAGGGAGCAGCCTATTTTTTCCGAGTGGGGGAGGGTCCCAAAGATGTGAGCACTATGAAGCCACCCTCTGTCTCCCCCCAAATCAGGTCCTTATTTGGGGAGCTTTTGACTGTGATCATGGCTCTATTTGCATAAGAAGTTCTTGGGAGGGAAGAAGGACTTGTCACATTTCTCCCATAAGAGTGTGTTCACACCAAGAACAAAGGATACGCAACAGTGGCCTTTGCCGTCACCAGAAGTGGCAGCTGAGTTGAAGAATTCCTTCCTCTAGGCACATTTCCCCGCGTCTCCCAATGAACCGACTTCTCTCTAGGGAACGTGGAACTCACTGTCACCAGCGCAGCCTGCCCGTGCCCGCCCTCCATGCTCAGCACTCCAGTTAAAATCACGTCCCGTCTCTGCTACAGGTTTATGAGGCCCTGTTTCAAGGATGACAGGCTCCTCTCCGGGTGAGAACAGGAGAGCCTGGGCCAACTGTTACAAAACAAGCCTCTTGGAGGGAAGCCGGCGGGGGGGTGGGGAGGGAGACCCACAGTCAAACCAGGACAGTGTTTCCCAAGAGGAGCCAAGCAAGACTCCACATGATTTCAATCAAGGAAGGACACCCGCCTGCTAGCCACTCTACCTGCCAACCAGAGCCAGACGCATCCAGATGTCTGCATAACATCCTGTCTCCCTCAGGTGCCTGCCTCTTCCCACGGCTGGCCTGGCCTTGCCCCTGCGGGGCACACCTGAAATGCACTCCAGCCCTTGCTGCTCTCCAAGGCCGGTCATAACTGCTCAAAGCACTCACACAGGGGTGCAGTTTACAGGGTAGTTTATAGCTCTCACAGCGTCATCCATGAAGTAATGAAACAGCACAGGCCCTGAGCTGCTCCCAGGCTGCCGCTCCTGGGGGGACGTTTCAGAGTGTTACACAGGAAGTGGCATGGCGGCCCTGTTTGCACTCAGTGGGGGGATGTGTTTCCAGACGGAACTCCCAGCAGGAAATGAATTAAAAGCCCCTCCCAGTCAAGGGAGGGTTTAGAAGCCACTGCCACCAGCACAGCAGAAGGAAGCTCTCTAGGCCTAGAGGACAGGGCCCTCACCTCCCAGAGGCAGGGAGCTACAGCAGCACCCAGCCTCCCCAGCCTCCATGCTGAGACACTGCTGTGTGTGAGGGGGTAAGGAATGAAAAATGAGGTTCAAGAGCAGACCCATGCCATTGGCTTGAGGCCAGGGCCACAAGGCTGATCCTGATGGACTCAGTGCAGTTTCCCCAAACTCTTAGGGTTAGCAGGTCTTGATGAGGACAGACAGAAGCTCTCTCCAGAGTCCTTTCAACCCACTCAGAGCCCGTCATAACTGCAAGAAGGTTCTCATTCTGGACTATGGAGTTTGGTCATGGTCCACCTACCCTTGAGACATTCTTGTTAAACCCCCAGATTGAGAGCCCACTCAGTATTATTGTCCAGACAGGCAGCCCCTCAGAGAATTCCAGTGGCATGGCCTCTGCAGTGTGGCTTGGTGTCCACCTTTCTATTTGAACACCCAGACACTGCTACTCAAAGAAGGTCCTCCGACTGGAGGGAATGTGGGCTGAGTCCTTTCTCTGCTTCACTGCCTGCCCTCAATAGGCCCCATCCCATGTATGGACCACATTGTCTGTGCCTGGTCCAGAGAAGCTCTGCCAAATGATGTCTGAGGCTGCTTTCTAATGGAAAACCTGCAGAACTCTGCCCTTTGAATTCAGCTGCAGGAAGAGATGGTTTCAAACCTCTGGCTCAGAGTAACACCCAGGGATAAGACAAGTTCAGGGCAAGGCAGATTCAGTCCTTTATCGCCAAGCAAAGGCATGGGTTTTCTTGGACCATAAAGCTAAGCACCAAAGAGTTGATGCTTTCAAATTGTGGTGCTGCAGAAAATTTTTGAAAGCCCATTTAACAGCAAGAAAATCAAATCAGTCAGTCCTAAAGGAAATCAACCCTGAATATTCAAAGGACTGATGCTGAAACTGAAGCTCCAATACTTTGGCCACCTGATGGGAGAACTGACTCATTGGAAAAGACCCTGATCCTGGGAAAGATTGAGAGGAGGAGAAGAAGGGAAAACAGAGGATGAGATGGTTGGATGGCATCACCAACTCAATGGACATGAGTTTGACCAAACTCCAGGAGACAGAGTGTGCTCCAGTTCATGGCGTCGCAAAGAGTCAAATATGACTTAGCAACTGAACATCAACAAAGGCACAGCCCAGGTCTCCCAAGAAGCCGCTCTCATTTTACACCCCCGGCCGTGGACACTGGAAGGAGTGTCTGTTTTCTGCTTTGTCGTGACCTCCCGTCCCCTCCCTGTCTGTTACTCCCTCTTCTTGACCTTCGTCCATTAGAACTTCCCCCAGAATGGCCCTGGGAGCACTCCCTCCCCTCCAAGATGAGCATGGAGGATGAACTCAAAGATCATGGAGGATGTCAGCAGGGGTCCAGTAAAGCCCAGAGCTTTTAGACTGGAGCCCCTTGATCTGGGGACTGGCGACAGCTCCAGAGGGACAAAAGTCCCCATGTGTGACTGTGCCCACATGCGTCTTCCTGGAGGGCTTGAGTCAAGTTCTGAAAGTGTTCAGTGACCCAGAAAAGCCTCAAAGTCAAAGCAGAATAAAAGGAGGAGAAAGTTGGGAGTGTTCGTACATCTGTTAGTCAGCCCATCATTCTGTTCTACCTCTGGAGGGCCTGCTGAGTGCCCAGGCTCTGTGCTGGGTGCTGAACATTCCATGGAGATTAAAAACCATGTTTGTGGTGCTTACAGGCTCCTATAGGGACAAGTATTAATCAAAAGCATACAAACAAATGTAAAATGGCAACTCTGCCCAGAAGCGGTCCACCACGGAGCCCAGGAACTGGTGAGCAGCCTGCTATGATGGAGGCAGATTCAGGAAACTGAAGACAGAGAAACACTAGGATGATGCCAAACCTGAAACCAGAGCCTGGAGTAGCCAGCTCTGAGCCTGGCCTCTAGATGGCTTAGTGTAAAAAGAGAACAAAGGATTATGACAAGGCTGTATGTTGTCACCCTGCTTATTTAACCTCTATGCAGAATACATCATGTGACATGCCAGGCTGGATGAGTTACAAGCTGGAATCAAGACTGCCAGAAGAAATATCAACAACCTCAGATATGCAGATGATACCACTTTAATGGCAGAAAGTGAAGGGGACTAAAGAGCCTCTCGATGAGGGTTAAAGAGGAGTGTGACAAAACTTGCTTAAAACTCGGCATTCCAAAAACTAAGATCATGGATTCCAGTCCCATCACTTCATGGCAAATAAAAAGGGAAAAAGTGGAAGCAGTGACAGATTTTATTTTCTTGGGTTCCCAAATCACTGCAGACAGTAACTGAAGCCATTCATTGGAAGGAAAACTATGACAAACCTAGACAGCATATTAAAAAACAGAGACATCATTTTGATGACCAAAGTCCAGATAGTCAAAGCTATGATTTTTCCAGTAGTCATTTAGGGATGTGAGAGTTGGACCATAAAGAAGGCTAAGCACTGAAGAATTGATGCTTTTGAACTGTGCTGCTGGAAAAGACTCTAGAGAGTCCCTTGGACTGAAAGGAGATCAAACCAGTCCATCCTAAAGGAAATCAACCCTTTAGGTGAGAGCTACACCAGCCTCTCATCTGAACTTCAGATAACATCCTGCTTCTCAGGAAGCTCCACTGGACTGTCTACAAGTGCCTCAAACTCAGTATGGTGAACTAAACTTGTCACCTCATCCCCACCCATTAGTCCCACCTTCCAGCCAACCAGGATCACCTCTCAGTGGGCAGTCAAGACCTGCAGTCTCACCCTCTAACCTCGGACTCCACTCAGCCCTCTCTCCATCACAGGATAGAATATTCACAGGAAGGACTGATGCTGAAGCTGAAGCTCCAGTACTTTGGCCACCAGTTGCAAAGAGCTGACTGATTGGAAAAGATACTGATGTTGGGAAAAATTGAAGGCAAAAGGAAAAGGGGGCGGCAGAGGATAAGATGGTTAGGTACCATTACCAATGTAACAGACATGAATTTGAGAAAATTCTGGGAGATAATGAAGGATGAGGAGCCTGGTATACTGCAGTCCATGGGGTCGCAAAGGGTTGGACACCACTTAGTGACTGGACAACAGGGAAAAAAAGAGAGAGGGGACAGGCAGAGAACTAGCTGGAACATCATGGAAAGTAACACTATGAGGGTGGGGGTGAGTGGCTCCACTTGGCAGATGAGAACACTGAGGCATGGGAAGTTTAAGCATATGGAAAATGTCACGTGGGGTCCTGTTGCCATTTCACAGGGATCTCCAACTTCCAGGTACCCCCATAGTAGGACCTGGGAGAAACCCCACCCATCTAAATGAAAAACTCATCACCCAACCTCATAACCTGCTCCTCCAGGCAAATGTTGTGTCTGTAAGCTTCTCAGAAGCAGGGCTTTCCCAGCAAAGTGTTAGGCACAAGATAGACAACAGAGAGCTGCCTAGATGAAGAAAATCGTTGTGGCAAGGAGGGTGGCTGTGGTCCCATTGGTGACACCCAGGGCCTCCCTCCTCACCTGAGGGCTGGAGATGACACAGGAGACAAGAGATTAGGTTCTGAATCTCAAACCAAACCCAGCCTGCAAACCACAGGATGGGAAGTCAGTTCAGAGACAGACAAATTCATAGTCAAGAAGTGGACGTTAAAACCCATAGCTGAGTTCATGTAGCTGTTTTCAAAGGCTAGAGCCTGGAAGCATGGCTTTTTTCATTCAGAAAATATGGCTGCCATCAATTTCTGGAGAGTGATTGACCATTAGAATCACAGAATGCCAGTGCATTGCTCTCCTCACATGAAATGAGCAAACTCTTACGATTTGGAGAGAGGACCAAAAGCTCTAAGTATGACATGTGAGAGTTGGACCATAAAGAAAGCTGAGTACTGAAGAATTGATGTTTTTGAACTATGATGTTAGAGAAGACTTGAGAGTCCCTTGGACTGCAAGGAGATCAAACCAGTCAATCCTAAAGGAAATCAGTCTTGAATATTCATGGAAGGACTGATGCTGAAGCTCCAATACTTTGGCCACCTGATGCGAAGAACTGACTCCTTGAAAAAGACCTTGATGCTGGGAAAGACTGAAGGCAGGAGGAGAAGGGGATGACAGAGGGTGAGATGGTAGGATGACATCACCAACTCAATGGACATGGGTTTGAGCAAACTCCGGGAGCTGGTGATGGACAGGAAAGCCTGGCATGCTGCAGTCCATGGGGTCGCAAAGAGTCAGACAGGACTGAGCGACTGAACTGAACTGACTGAAGTATGACATGTACAAACAGCCATGCTCTGCCAAGATGCCTGTGGAACCCTAGTTCAGTAAACACCTAGAGGGTATCAGGAGGGGCTCCAAGGAAAGACCTCCTCTAAAGGATTAAAGCCCAGCGGTCTATGAGCTGGAACTCTTCCTCTCCATCCTGCCCACTTCCTCATCCATCCCCTAGCCCAGGAAGCCAGGTATCCAGGATGGATTTTGTCCCCATCTCTCACCTGCTCCCTCTTCTACATCACCATCTTCTCCCTGCAGCAGGAGCATCCTTCCAGGCCTCCCTGCCCCTAGGCCCACCCCTCTGCTCCAGGCTCCCTCTGTCTACTACACATGCAAATCTGAGTGCAGCACTCCCAGCTCAAAGGCCACCAAAGCCTCCTTGGTGCCTTCCAGATTAAGGCTGCAGCATGTCACCCAAGACTGGAGTTACTGCAGCAACGTCCCAGCTGCTCTCAGCTCCACCAGCCGCTCATCTGAACTTCAGATAATGTCCTGCTTCTTGGGAAGCCCCACTGGACTGTCCACAAGTACTTCGAACTCAATATGGCCAGACTAAACTTGTCACCTCAGCCCCACCCACCCCAAACTGCCCTCTTCCCCTGGTTCAGTAAAAGGTTCCCACCTTCCAGCCGACCAGGACCACCTCCCAGTGGGCAGGTCGAGACCTGCAATCTCACCCTCTAACCTCCGACTCCACACCCACCCCTCTCTCCATCAGCCCAGCTCCCATCACTTCTCATGGCCCCGCAGCCTCTCATGTGACTTTCTTACCCACAACTGACCCACTTCTTCCCCAAAGCAATGCCAGCTGCTGTTAGAAATAAAAGCCGCAATTTCAGAGGCTGAAACTCCAGTATTTTGGCCACCTCATGCGAAGAGTTGACTCATTGGAAAAGACTCTGATGCTGGGAGGGATTGGGGGCAGGAGGAGAAGGGGACGACAGAGGATGAGATGGCTGAATGGCATCACGGACTCGATGGATGTGAGTCTGAGTGATTTCCGGGAGTTGGTGATGGGCAGGGAGGCCTGGCGTGCTGCGATTCATGGGGTCGCAAAGAGTCGGACACGACTGAGCGGCTGAACTGAACTGAACTGAACATAATAGAACTTTATACTTCCCACATAGCTAAGGGGCCGGGGCCAGGGCTCCTAGTTACAGCAGGTGCTTTTTCTGTAGACGGTGACTCCGGCCCATGTTCCTTCCGTTCTGTGCCTCTGCCAGCCCCCAGGACTCAGACTTCTCTGTTTGGAGACAGTGGAGGAGCCCTCTGAGGCTTAGAGGCCAGGTTTATCTCCAGCATCCCAACCCGTGATGGATTGAGAGCCCATCACCAGGCTACTCCTGGATGCAGGGGCTTCTGGGAAATGTAGTTCTTCCATAAACAGCCTCATCTGAGCCCTAACACAACACAGTGGGAGAAGGAGCTTGAGTTTTTTGGTCCTCGACCATCTCATACCCCACCCCCACCCCTGTGTAGAGTGAGGCAGGTCCAGCCTCCCTGGGGGCCTTGGGGGTTCTCTGGACAGTGAGGCTCAGCTCCCCAGCCCCAGCCCCACCCCACATTTGCCCAGTGCCCCTAGAAGGCTGAAAGCCTTGAAGGTCTGGGAACATCCTGGCCTTCTCCTCTCCAGACCTTAACACACGAGGCTCCCTCTGCAGACACCAGAACAGAAACATGAGCTCACTGGAGTGTGATGGTGGGCCTTCAGAGAGCAGACATGGCCCCTCTGAGCAGATCTTAGACCTGGAAAGAGCTGGATTCCAAGGTATGGCCCACGATGCTTTGTCGCACTCCTGGCAGGGCCAGCTGTAGGCAGGGCATCCACACACATCACCAGGGTCCAGGAAGCTGAAGCTCTGGAGGGTCGGGGGTGGCCTCAGTGTCGCACCCATTTCCAGGGTGGTTCCAACGTGCTAGGAAACAGTGAGGACACCGGGCTCAGGGGCAGGGGACCCTCGGCTGGCACCACCACCCGGAGGCTCAGCCCAGAGCCTGGACCCTACACTCTGTTGTCCGAAGCAGCCCTTCTGACCTCTATCACAAGCCCCCTGGGCTGCTGATGGTCCACCCTCCCTGACTGACTGCGCGGGTTCCATCCAGAAGGGTGGAACCACCCCTACCTGCTCCTGAATCCCACAGACTCAGCAGCATCCTGGGGCCAGAGACAGGGGAGATGGCACACATGTGGGGCCTTGCAGCAGGCTGGGGGTTCAGCTCTACCTGAAAGCCTTTAACCTGAAAAGGGAAAGACCAGAAAGGTGTTCCGGGTGGAAGAAAAAGGATGAAGGATGAAGGGAACTCAGAGAAGAGGCAGGATGCAGAAGGCCAAGTGTTGGAGGGAAGAAGCCTTGCGCCTGGGGAAGGGGGAGCCCAGGACTAGAGGCCAGGTGTGGGAGCATCAGGAAGGGACTCCCGTGAAGCTGGCCAGCGCCCCCACCCCAGACCAGCATCATGGCTTTAACCAGAGCAGCGACGCGGTCACCACTGAGTTTGTGGAGGAGAGCAGGCCGGGGGGCAGCTGGCCCCCCGAGCTCCCAGCCCTCCTGGAGACGATCAATCTCCATGCCCATCCCCCTCAGGAAGCCAGCCTGGGCTCGCTTGGAACAATCCCAAATCAATAATACATCTTAATCAAATAGTAGCAAATCTTTAATTGAAACCAATCATGGAATTGCATTCTCCTCCCATCCAAAGAGCTGTGCTTTTGATTAGGCAGACGGAAGACAACATAATTTCCCACCCAGGGACTCGGGGTTCTGCTCCGGCCCCCCTTCTGTGCTCCACGGCTGAGGAAGATAAGCCCAGTTGGGGGGATTGCAGGCGCCCAGAAAGCCTGTGGTCTGGGGCTGGCTGTGGTATGGGTTTCCCTGTGTGGTCCCAGAGTGCGGACTGTTCTGGGGACACGCCTCAGATGGGGAGAGGCTCCGGGATGAAGCCTGCCTGGGGTGGCCACCTGATGGGAGCTGCCGCCACCTGGGCCTCCAGGAGCGCGGGGTTGGGTGTTGCTGTCTTTATATTGCTGTTCAGTATCGCAATCGTGTCCGACCCTTTGTGACCCCAGGGACTGCAGCATGCCAGGCTTCCCTGTCCTTCACCATCTCCCGGAACTTGCTCAAACTCATGTCCATCGAGTCGGTGATGCCATCCAACCATCTCATCCTCTGCTGCCCCTTCTCCTCCTGCCTTCCATCATTCCCAACATGTGGATCTTTTCCAATGAGTTGTTGGCGCTTTGCATCAGGTGGCCAAAGGATTGGAAGGACTGATGCTGAAGCTGAAGTTCCAATACTTTGCTGTTTCTATAGCCCCAGGGTGAAGGACGGGTGAATACCGCAGGGTCTGGAGGAGCTGGAGGGCCGCCCTGGGGCAATCTGCAAGTGGCAGAGAGCTGAGGACCTGGTGGACTGTCAGTAACTGGACCAGCCTCTGTGCCTCACGGCCACCATCCAATCAAGGTGTTGTCACCTCTCCCTGCTACCCCTGCCTTGAGCATCCCATACACCAGATGCAGCTCAGCATCTTTCCAGATGTGAGGGGGTTGGACCTGAGTCATTTGTTCTTTTGCAGGAAACTTTTGCGACCAAGCCTGCCCTTGGGTCTGACTCTGGCTCTGGCTCTGGCTCTGGCAAGGTGACGCATCCTCTAGAGACCTGAGCCCCTGCACAGCCACAGTCCTGGGCTCACCATCCTCCATGGGGACCTTCCTGGGACTGGACGTTTGTGTGTATAACCACTTGGTACCAATTTGTGGAAATGGGTCTCCCCAAGTGAGGATTCTGTTAGGCCTCCTGCTCACCTAGGCACCCATCAGGACTGCTGATTCTTGCTTTAGACAGTCAGGGGGCCCACCTGAGGCTGCAGAATAAACAGGGTTAGTTTGTTCTGGGTCGACATGGCCCTAACCCCCACCCTTCTTTGGCATTCCTTGGGAGGACTCCCCAACTCCATATGATACTATAGGATGATTAGTCATAGGTCTGGTCCTCCATCCATCAAAGGGGCCAGGCTGCCGGAGTACCTCACCCCAGGCTATGGCAGCTGGTTCACGGACACACTGAGCCAGATGAGGCCAATCATGGGCTTCTGCCAGGACGGCTAAGCTTGGAAGATGCTGGAAGATGCTGCTGGGGTAAGCACCATCTCACTGGCTGGAGGAAGTCAAGAAGTGGCCAGCAGAACGGTGACATGCTCAAGGTCGAGGGGAACTTGACAGCGTTGCTTAAGGCCTGGAATCCAGCTGCGCCTGGAGGCCCACGTGAGGCATCTCAGTTACCGGAACAATCAATTCCACTTTTGTTTAAACCCATTTGAGTTTTGTCACTGTCATCGAAAGCCTTCTACCTAATATTCGTGGAGGGACTTCTAACCCGATCCTGATAAAAATGTCACAAAGAAGTGTGAGCAAACGCTGGACTTAAAACCACCCATCATCACTACCCTCACAGTGAACTCCAGGGTCACTGGCTCCCAATCCCGCTAAGGTTGAGGACCCCTTTACAATGTCCAGAAAACCTCACAAAGTTCCACAAAATAATACTTGCACATTTACTACCACTGGTATGACTGTAAAAACACACAAATAATTCAGTGAACTCTCTAAATGAATTTGGTCTTTTTCCCCTCTATCAACAGTATCTGTGTATGTCAGAGAAAATTAATCACGTGAGGAGATCAAGCCAGTCAATCCTAAAGGAAATAAATCCCGAATATTCATTGGCAGGACTGATGCTGAAGCTGAAGCTCCAATACTTTGGCCAGCTGATGCGAAGAGCTTATTCATGAAAAAAGACCCTCATGCTGAGAATGACTGAAGGCAAAAGGAGAAGGGAGCAGCAGAAGATGAGATGGTTTTATAGCATCACTGATTTGATGGATATGAGTTTTTACAAACTCCAGGAACAGTGGACAGGGGAGCCAGGCATGCTGCAGTCCACGGGATGGCAAAGAGTCAGACACAACTTAGTGACTGCACAATAGCAACAACTCATAGGAGAATGTTCACTGTTATGAGTCCGGAGTGAAGTTTTGGGGCACATCACACGGACTTGGGCAGGAAGTCTCAGTGGCTTCTGCCTCTCAGTCAGCCAGAACCTGAGTCTCCCAAGTCATCCAGGGAGAGACTGCCCATCTCAGGCTCCAGGCCCCTGCGCTGGAAAACTAGAGGACCACGACACACTCTTATCCCTCTTAAGAAGCCCAGGCTTCCCAAGCTCAAGGTCTGACAGCAGCATCAGGGGCCTGCTGTCTCATGCTTGTTTAAGGCAGCTCTTCAGGATTCCTGTCCTCAGTTGGTTTGTGCAGGAGCTTCATTTCCCCCCGACACGCTGTACACCAGTGCTTCTCAACTGTGGCATCAAATCACCTGGGAGATCACTGGAAATCCCAGACCCAGATTCTGTATGGCCAAGAATTTGTATTTCTATCAGGTGTCTGAGGAGGCCTTACAAATATTTGAGAAGAGAAGAGAATCAAAAGTCAAAGAAAAAACGGAAAGATATACCCATTTGAATGCGGAATTCCAAATAGCAAGGAGAGATAAGAAAGCCTTCCTCAATGGTTAATGCAAAGAAATAGAGGAAAACAATAAAACAGGAATGAGTAGAGATCTCTTCAAGAAAATTAGAGATACAAAGGGAACATTTCATGCAAAATGGGCACAATAAAGGACACACATTTTATGGACCCAAGAGAAGCAGAAGATATTAAGAAGAGGTGGAAAGAATACACAGAACTATGCAAAAAAGATCTTCATGACCCAGATGATCATGATGGTGTAATCACTCACCTAGGGCCAGACATCCTGGAATGCAAAGTCAAGTGGGCCTTAGGAAGCATCACTATGAACAAAGCTGGTGGCGGTGATAGAATTCCAGTTGCGCTATTTCAAATCCTAAAAGATGATGCTGTGAAAGTGCTGCACTCAGTATGCCAGCAAATTTGGAAAACTCAGCAGTAGTCACAGAACTGGAAAAGGTCAGTTTTCATTCCAATCCCAAAGAAAGGCAATGACAAAGAATGTTCAAATTACCACACAATTGCACTCATCTCACACGCTAGCAAAGTAATGCTCAAAATTCTCCAAGACAGGCTTCAACAGTACATGAACCATGAACTTCCAGATGTTCAAGCTGGATTTAGATCAAATTGCCAATAACCATTGGATCACTGAAAAAGTAACAGAGTTCAGAAAAACATCTACTTCTGCTTTATTGACTATGCCAAAGCCTTTGACTGCGTTGATCACAGCAAATTGTGGAAAATTCTTCAAGAGGTGGGAATACCAGACTACCTGACCTGCCTTCTGAGAAATCTGTATGCAGGTCAAGAAGCAAAAGTTAGAACTGGGAACAGACTGGTTCCAAATCGGGAAAGGAGTATGTCAAGGCTGTATGTTGTCACACTGCTTATTTAACTTATATGCAGAGTACATCATGTGAAATGCCAGGCTGGGTGAAGCACAGGCTGGAATCAAGATTGCCAGGAGATATCAATAACTTCATATGTGCAGATGATACCACCCTTATGGCAGAAAGCAAAGAAAAACTAAAGAACCTCTTGATGAAAGTGAAAGAGGAAAGTGAAAACACTGGCTTAAAACTCAACATTCAGAAAGCTAAGATCATGGCATCTGGTCCCGTCACTTCATGGCAAATAGATGAGGAAACAATGGAAACAGTGAGAGACTTCATTTTCTTGTGCTCCAAAATCATTGCAGATGGTGATTGCAGCCATGAAATTAAAAGATGCCTGCTCCTTGGAAGAAAAACCATAACCAACCTAGACAGCATATTTAAAAAGCAGAGACATTACTTTGCCAACAAAGTAATGTCATGTCCAACAAAGGTCCATGTAGTCAACGCTATGGTTTTTCCAGTAGTCATGTGAGAGTTGGATTATAAAGAAAGCTGAGTGCCAAGGAGCTGATGCTTTGAAACTGTAGTGTTGGAGAAGACACTTGAGAGTCCCTTGGACTGCGAGGAGATAAAACCAGTCAATTCCACAGGAAATCAGTCCTGAATATTCATTGGAAGAACTGATGCTGAAGCTGAGGCTCCAATACCTTGGCCACCTGATGCAAAGAACTGACTCATTGGAAAAGACCCTGATGCTTGGAAACATTGAAGGCAGGAGGAGAAGGGGATGACAGAGGATGAGATGGTTGGATGGCATCACCGACTCGATGGACGTGAGTGTGAGCAAGCTCCAGGAGTTGGTGATGGACAGGGAAGCCTGGCATGTTACAGTCCATGGGGTTGCAAAGAGTCGAACACAACTGAGCAACTGAACTGAACTGGACTGAATCTGACTGTGGCCTTGGCCACGTGATATTGCAGTTCAGCCTCAGCAACCTGAATGTTCCTAATATGCCACACCCTGGGCTCATCTGTTCTGCATCCACTGTGGTGATAGGAAGGACACACTCAAGGTAGGGAAAATCATTTCCTGGTTGGAGTCCAAACAGGAAATTGTTCGGCAGCTTCCTGGGATGCTTCCTGTGCAACATCATGAACCTTCCCCTGGAAAACTGCTTGACCATGTCCTACCCACACCATGAGCGAGGGCTGCCAGGCTCTCTAGGTCTCCCTCACCCACCACCAGACCTTATCTCTACTCCTTCACTCCTACAACTTGTTTAGCCAGAGCTAAACAAGTTGATTTAACAGCACTTTTACATTTCCAATTCCTGTGCAATGCCAGACTTCCAACCTCTCTCCCCCTCATCCATCCCCCGCCCCCCACCTCTTTACTTTTCTTATCAGATTTCACCTCCTTGAGAAGCTTTGGCTCCACACACCATCAGAGTTAACCATTCTGTCTCCCTAGCTTCCTGGCCTTTGCACTACTGGGAACTCACACTGAGGGGTGAGGGGCTGGAAGGCGGGGATGGCTTTTATCCACTTCCACTGCCTAGCACGCTGCCTGACCTGCAGTGGGGACTCAGAATTTGTCGATTTGAAGAGAACAGAGTGTCCAAAGTTTTAAGGCAGGGAGTTCTAGCTTTTAGAGCAAGAAAAGTGTGGTGCTCTGAGGACAGAAGAACAAAATAAGCTTGAAGGGCTGTAGAAAGCACCTTGCCCTTTCCGCCCTTCCCACCATGTTACAATTGTTGCAGAATTCTTGCGCCCTCCCTCCTGGAAAGCATAGTTTGTCCTTTCCCTATTTGATATTAGGAAATGTATTTGTCCCGTTCTTCTCTTTCCCCATATAAGGCAAATATAGGTACCTTACCCAATCAACAGATGACTCACAAGATTTCTACCCCATTCTTTTGTTCTCTAGCTATAAAAACAAGCAGATGACCCATGGTCCTTGTTGGCTCTCCCTGGAGCCAGCTCTCTGTTCTAAATAGCATCTCCCACTCTGATGAATTCTATTCTTCTCTCATCCTTCTTCATGTCTGGAAATTCTTTTCCAATCCACACATGGACCATGACAAAAAGAGCAAAATCTAAAACCTTCATCATCGAGGTGAAGCCACAGAAGCTCAGAGAAGTGAAGGGACTTATATCTAAGTCACCCAGCAAGAATCAGAGCAGGGAGTCAAATTCAGATCTGAGTCCAGAGAACTCAGGCTCTTCTGTTTTTCCAAGGTTGCCCCCTTGAAATGGTATTTTCTGAAAAGGGATTTTAGTGTTGGGTCCCTGAACAACTATTTTTACTCCTGATTTTAATCTAGAGGACACTGTAACCTGAGGATGGCTTGTTTTGCCCTCTTTGCTTTAGTAGCTAGGAAGCTCAGAGACAAATTTCTAGCAATATAAAGGACACATGCCAGCATCTCATGGACTGGCACTTCTTTTTCCTTATTACCTTCCCACCCTGGGATCCTGTCTTACAATTCTTTCCTCTTGTACTGATTGTTGCACACCTCTAGGTAGAAGATAAAAATACCTGAATGGTGAGGTCAAACATATGGCAGGACTGGGATCAGAACCTCCCCTCTACACCCAACCCTGGCACTGCTCAGGATCACCAAACACCCCTTGCCCTCAGGGAACTTATGATCATGGGGATCTTCTGACCAAATCCTGGAGAACTTTCAAAGGTCTCTCTGTCCTCATTTTGTTTATCTCAAACCTTGGATACTTCTCTGAAAACCTGATTAAACATTTTCCCTAAACACAGCACACAAAAAGCAAAACCTCCCCAGCCATTCATTTTGCCAGTTATTCTGGGAGAACAAGAAGAGTTCAAGGGAAAGAACACAAGTGCATTTCATTACCATAAGAAGACACCAAGACCAGAATGTGATTCACAGAGGTCCCTGAGTTCTGACAGGCACATTTAGCTAAACAATTACCTGTTTTGTGCATTGTCATAAACCACGGCATCTTCCATAAAATGTCCAAATGTTACCGAGGGTGGAATTGGACCTTGGGGCCCTATTTCCTGCCACATTACAAGACGGTAATTAACTCAGCTCAGAGGTCCCGGTTCCCCCTCGGCACCTCCAGGTTCTGCCTTTCCTCACTCCTTTC
The DNA here is from genome assembly GCF_014754425.2 of Oryx dammah. Classification (NCBI taxonomy): domain Eukaryota; kingdom Metazoa; phylum Chordata; class Mammalia; order Artiodactyla; family Bovidae; genus Oryx; species Oryx dammah. The sequence continues at coordinate 5,793,324 of NW_024070200.1, read as the reverse complement.
AAGACAGCTCAGTAGCTCACAGACTGAGCCTCAGGACTGTGTCTGTGAGAAGCTCCCCACCTTCCCAGACATCACACCTCCAGGCGGCCTGATGCACCCCAGTTATCTTCCACCTGGGGTCCCCCACCCAGCAAAAAGGTTCTCAGAGGTACCATTAAAGGAACACACACCAAGATTCCTGAGGAAATCCTATTTGCTTGGCAACACCAAGACACCAGACCCTGGTCTCTTGTGCTTTCAAGAGCCAGTCAATGACTCCTGAACCAGAGCCTGAAACCCACCCCCCGGGAGAAGCATTCCAGCTTCCTCCACGACCTGATGGCTCCCTGTCTGTCTTCTTGTCCCACAAGTATCTACAGTCCAGCCTCACACAAGTACCAGCCAGTGCTCTGAAGGTACTGTGATGTCTATGCCTTTACCCACGTTGGCCATCCCCCATCTTCTCTTGACAAACTCACGCTGATCCTGCAAGAATCTGCACCATCACTTGCTCCTCCATCAGCCAGGTGCTCCTCCTGCGTCCTTCAAGCCAAGTCCCAGCTGAAGGCAGGAGAGGTTAATTCCAACCTCAAGCCTCAGAAGGAGGCCACATGGTTTGGTGACCAGACCCTCTCATTCCCACTCTCACCAGAGTTAAGGTTGGTAAATACCATCCCTCCACACACATACAACAAATAACAGCTAACAAGTTACACTTTTGTCTGTTTTAGCTGTTGTGGTTCCATGTCAGATTTGTTTGTCAACAAATAAGCACTCAAATCATCCCACCCTCTCCTCACCCACTGAGTCCAAAAGTCTGTTCTTTATGTCTGTATCTCCTTTGTTGCCCTGTACATAGGATCATCAATACCATCTTTCTAGATTCCATATATGTGTACTAATATACAGCATTTGTCTTTCTCTTTCTGACTTACTTCACTTCCTGGAGGGACAGGGTTGGGAGGAAGGTGGGAGGAGGGTTCAGGATGGAGGGGACATGTGTATACCTATGGCCAATTCATATCAACATATGGCAAAAAACCATCACATATTGTAAAGTAATTATCCTCCAATTAAAATAAATAAATTTTTTAAAAATAATAAACCTATGTTAGTTCCTAACATATGACAAAGTGAATCAGCCTCACATATACAGAGGTATTCTCTTTTGGGGATTTCCTTCCACCACTCTGTAAAGCAACTATATGCCACTAAAAATTAATGTAAAATGAAGCTAAAATAATAAAAATAAATTTGTTTTGTGCTTAAAAAATTATGCTGTGAATTTGATGCTGGTTTTCCTGGAGTGGGTGGAGAATAGATGTGAACCACACTGTCTGGAGCTACAGAGCAGAGCACCTCTTAGATGAGAGAGCGTTGAGCAAGGCCAGCCTGGGGGAACTGGGAAGGGCATTTAGAGTAGGAGGAACAGCATGTGTGAATACCAGACTTTGACACAGTGGTTCTTCTGCCAAAGGCCACGGCCTGTGTCTCTCTGCCTCTCTCTAGGGGTCCCTGTCCCCTTACCCTCCCAGGCCTGGCAGGGGCTGCTCATCATGGGCCCCTGTCCTGGGACGCTCACCAGCCTGTGTTGGTTTCATTTAACTTTGCCCACAACTCTGTAAATGTCCTCTCCTTAAACTCTCCCCAGACCCCCTTCTGCAGGTGTCAACTGTTCCCCACCAGGACTCATACCTACATCACCCACAGTCTTGATTCATCTGCTTAACCATGGGGAAGAAAAGGAGGCGAGGTCGGGGTTTGCAGAGCAATCCCATCAGGCCAGGTGCTTTGCTGGTGTCATCTCATTGATCCTCATAACAAGTCTGTGATACGCGTCATCCGAGCTTTTAAGCGAGGAGGAGACGGAGGCATTGAAGGTGAAGTGACCGTCTGAAATAGCATGCCTTTTTTCTTTTAACCTGAGAGGCATCTTTCCAAACCTCTCTCTTTCACTGTGAAGTGACGTGGCTAAGGACCACTCACTCTTCTTACCGGTTTATGTATAAAGAGAATCTTGAATGATGCCCACAATGTTGATGACGCTTGTTTGAGGGTGGGGTGAGGGACAGGATCCGTGAGGTCTGAGACTGTTTTCCTTTTACCTTTGTACTTTTATATATTGCTTACATTTTCAAAATAATGAACGTGCACCATTTTACAAAAAATGATAATTATTCTAAAAAATAGAATCTGGTGCCTAGGAATCAGTGCATAGGGAACAGTAAACCCATAAGGAGCATTTCATTCATTTCTCTCTCATGACTGCCTGCTTGGAAAGGTGGGGTGTAATCGCAACATCACCCTGTTATCAGACATTGAATCAGTCCACCCAAGTCTACCCCACACATTGACATGGGTACTAGGGCTACAGTTATTTTCATCTTACTCCAAAGTAATTTCATAACAATATTTATGAATTAATTTTATGATCTAGATATTTTCCTAATTAATACAAGGTCATAAAGATGTTTCTCCTATTTTTTTAAGTTTTATAATTTTAACTCTTACATTGAAGCCTGTGATCCATGGTGTTAATTCTGAGGTGGGAAGTAAGAAATGAGGTTCATTTTTGGCATATGGATATTACCTTGGGACCAATGTCAAAACCCAAGTGAATATGTATGTGTGGTTCTATTTCTGAACTCTGTATCCTAACCCACTGATCTATAAATCCACTTTTATGGCAATACCAACACTCTTAATTATCATAACTTTAGAGTAAATTTTGAAATCAGGTGATGTGAGTGCTCCAACTTTTAAAAAAATATTTAAGCTGACTCCTTAATATTTCTACATAAATTTTATTTATGTATTGTTTATTTTGTTTCTAAGAGTTATATTGGCCAACAATTTTTTTTTGAACATTTACAACATGCCAGGGAAATGTTTTAAACCTAATGCGCTTAATTCTCAGCTATCTTGGTAGGTAGTGGAGTAACCAGCCTTCAAGAGGGCCCCTAGGGTCTCTATCTCCTACTAAACTTTTTTGGTTTTGGTTGCACTGGGTCTTCGTTGAAGCACATAGGCTTTCTCTAGTTGCGACTCTCAGCAGTTTCTCTCTAGTTCCAGTGCAAGGCCTTCTCCTGTTGAAGAGCACAGGCTCTAGAGCGTGAGGGTTCTGTCGCTGTGCATGTGGACTTAGTCGCCCCACAGAATGTGGGCTCTTAGTTCCTGACCAGGAATCACACCCGCATCCATCGCATTGGAAGGAGCATTCTTAGCCACTGCACCACCAGGGAAGTCCCATCCTAGGAATTTTTTAAATATTGACTTATGTATCTATTTGGCTGTGCCAGGCCTTAGTTGCTGCACACAAGATCTCCGATCTCCACTGCAGCGTGCAGGATCTCTCCGCTGTGGCATGTGAACTCTTGGTTTCAGCATGTCGGTTCTAGCTCCCTGACCAAGGATCGAACCTGGGCCTCTTGCATTGGGGAGCACGGAGTCTTAGCCACTGGACCACCAAGGAAGTCCCTCTACATGAATCTTAGACTCAGTTTGTCAATTTCTATTTTAGAAACCCTGTTGGAATTTCAATTAGGATTGTTTTGAAAACAGAGATAGATACAGGGAGACCGAATAGTGAGTCTTGCAATCTGTGACCATAGCATATTTCTGCATTTATTTCAACCTTCCTTAATGTCTCTCAGCAGTGTTGCGTAGTGTTCAGTGTATGCACATGTGTTTTTTTGTTAAATTTATTCCTTGAAATACCTTGGTTTGATATAATCATATATTGGCAGACCTTGGAGATATTGCTGGTTCAGTTTCCATACCATCACTACAAAGCAAACATCGGAATAAAGTGAAGTCACGTGAGCTGTTTGATCTCCCAACGCAATACGAAAGCGGTGCTTACACTATACTGCAGTCTTCTTGTTGCTGTTCAGTCACTAAGTTGTGTTTGACTCTTTGCAACTCCATGGACTGCAGCGCTCCAGGCTCCTCTGTCCTCCACTATCTCCTGGAATTTGCTCAAACTCGTGTCCGTTGAGTCGGTGATGCCATCCCACCATCTCATCCTCTGCTGCCCCCTCCTCCTCCTGCCCTCAACCTTTCCCAGCATCAGAGTCTTTTCCGGTGAGTGGGCTTGTCACATCATGGTGGCGTAAGTATTAGAGCTTCAGCTTCAGCATCAGTCCTTCCAAATGAATATTCAGGGTTGATTTCCTTCAGGATTCACTGGTTTGTTCTTCTTGCAGTCCAAGAGACTCTCAACAGTCTTCTCCAGCACCACAGTTCAAAAGTATCAGTTCTTCAGCACTCAGCCTGCTTTATGGTCCAACTCTCACATCTGTACATGACTACTGGAAAAACCATAGCTTTGACTGTCCAGTTCTTGGTCAGGAAAGTGATGTCTCTGCTTTTTAACACACTGTCTGGGTTTGTCTTAGCTTGTCTTCCAAGGAGCAAGTGTGACCTGCGTGGTGTCAGCTTCATTGAGTTACACAAGGCCCTTCACCATGACAACGCTGATTCATGAAGGGGATACTGTAGTCTAGTAAGTGTGCAATAGCATTACATCTTTAAAAAGCACACACTTTAATTGAAAAATAGTTTTACTGCTGAAAAATGCTAACCATCATTTGAACGCTCAGCAAGTCATACTAACATGAAACATGACTGATCACAGATCACCATAACAAATTCAATAAGAAAGTAAAAGTTTGAAACATTGTGAGAAGTACCAGCATGTGATGCAGAGACAGGAAGTGGGTAAATGCTGTTGGAAAAATGGTGCCTATAGACTTGCTGGGTGCAGAGCTGCCACGAACCTTCCATTTGTGAAAGGTGCAATGTCTGTGAAGTTCGATAAAGTGAAGCACAATGAGACAAAGTGTGCTTGTATTGCTTTTTAAAATTTAAATGGCAATTATTCAATGGTATTTATAGAAGTACCACTGACTTTTGCAGAATTAATCTAATATTCTGCAACCTTATCAATCTCACTTACCAGTTCTATTAGCTTTTTTGTGGTCTTTGGGATATTCTATGTGGAAGATAATGTCATCTGGGAAGAAACAGTTGTGTTTCTTCCTTTCTAGTTCATATGGTGTTTATTTCTTTTTCATATCTTGTGTCATTATCTAAAACCACACATGTAATGATGAACAGAAGTGGTAAAGCAGACATCTTCACCTTGTTCCTGATCTTAAGGAAAAGCATTTGGTTTTTCACCAGTAAGTGGGATGATAGCTATAAGCTAACTTAGAAAGTTTCTTTCTATAGCTACTTTGCTAAGGATTTCTGTTATTGTTCAGTAGCTCAGTCGTATCCAACTCTTTGTGACCCCATGGACTGCAGCATATCAGGCTCCCCTATCCTTCACTATCTCCCAACGTTTGCTCAAATTCATGTCCATTGAGTTGGTGATGCTATCTAGCCATCTCATCTTCTGACGCCCCCTTCTCCTTTTGTCTTCAATCTTTCCCAGCACCAGAGTCTTCTCCAATGAGTTGACTCTTTTGCATCAGGTGACCAAAGTATTGGAGATGCAGCTTCAACATCAGTCCATTCACTGATGTTTTAATTCCAGGTATAAAACCCACTTAGTCACAATGCATTGTCATTTTATGTATTACTGGAGTCAGTTGTTTAGAATTTTGTTAAAGATTTGTATATCCAAGAAGGATATTAGTCTGTAGTCTTCTTTCTTGTAATATCTTTAAGTAGTTTTGGTATCAGGGTAAAGCCAGTCTCATGAAATAAGTCATGTTACCCCCTTTTCTATTTACAGCAAGAGTTGTATGCAATTAATATTATTTCTTTTTTAAATGACAGAATTTACCAATGAAGCCAGCTGAGACTGGAGGACTTTTTGTTTGTTTATTTTTATGGGAAAGTTTTTAACTATAAATTCAATTTATTTACTAGATGTAGAGTTGTCTATTTCTTCTTGAGTGAGCTTTTGTAGCTTGTGTATTTTAAGGAACTTGTCCATTTCATGTAAGTTGTGGGATATATTGGCATTAAGGTGTTAAGGTACATTCTCTTATTATTATTTTAGTATCTGCAGGACATGTCACGATGCCTTCTCTCATTCTTTATACTGATAATTTGTGTCTTTTCTCCTTTTCCTAATGAGTCTAGCTATAGACTTACCAATTTTATTGATCACACAAAGAACTAGATTTTGGTTTTCTTGCTTTTTCTCCATTGCTTTTCTGTTTTCTATTTCAGTGCTTTCTGCTCTTAACTTTATTTTCTTTTTTCTGATTATTTTTTGTTTAATTTGGTATGCTTTTTAAAGTTTCTTAAAGTGGAAGATTAAGTTGCTGATCTGAGAAATTTTTCCTCAAATAAATATTTAACATTGTAAATTTCTCTTTAAGCACTGCTTTAGCCGTGTCTCACTAATTTTTATGTTTTGCTTACAATTTTATTCATAGCAAAATATTTTTAAAATTTATTTGTGATTTCTTCTTTGATGTATGATTCCTGAAGTATGAGATTTACTTTCTATGTATTTAGGGAATATTCCAAATCTCTTTTTGTTATTAACTTAAATTTAATCTTATTGTATTTATAAAACATATTATTATGTTTTATAATCACTAAAGTTTATTGGGAGTTGTTATTATAGCCCAAGATATCTTCTATCTTGATGAATATTCCTTATGTTCTAAAAGAGAACATGTACTTTCCTTTTGTTGTTGACATGTTCTACAAATGTCAGTTAGGTCGAGGTGATATTATTTGTTAGTAGTAAAGTCTTCTACATCCTTTTTCACTTTCTATTTGTTCTATCCAGTATCAAGAGAGAAGTGTTAAATTTCCATTGTGATTATAGATTTGTGTATCTTTTTTAATTGTTCAGGTTTTCTGCACATAAAATTCTACTGTTAAATACATATGCATTTAGAATTATTACACCCTCTTCATAAATTCCACTGCTGTGGGTACACTGTTGGGAACTTCTCTGGTAGCTCAGTTGATAAAGAATCTGCCTGCAGTGCAGGAGACCCAGATTCGATCCCTAGGTTGGGAAGATCCCCTGGAGAAGGAAACTGCAAACCACTCCATTATTGTTGCCTGGAAAATCCCATGGACAGAGGACCCTAGCAGACTGCAGTCCTTGGAATCGCAAGAGTTGGACATGACTTAGCGACTAAACCACCACCACCGCAGTGTTGAGGGTTATCATGGACAATTTTATAGGTGATAGTCAACTATTGTCTGAGGCCCACTTAGGTGGAAAAAATGATCTTGAAGTTCATTACCCTTCCCATTGCCATTTTCCAAAGCAATCACCAAGGAAAAAAGATTAACTAAATGAAAACTCTAAAAGCTATTCTACCAATATATTTACCAATGTGAAACTAGAAACCACGGAAAACAGCATAATTTAAGACCACACTGATAATTCACTAATAAAAAATGTATCCTGCTTGCTTAGTCACTAAGTCATGTCTGACTCTTTGTGATCCCATGGACTATTGCCCACCAGGCCCCTCTGTCCATGGGATTTTCCAAGCAAGAATACTGGAGTGGGGTGCCATTCCCTTCTCCAGGGGATCTTCCCAGACCAGGGATCAAACCCTTGTCTCCTGCATTGGAAGGCAGATTCTTGGCCACTGAGCCATCTGGGAAGCCCAAATTAAGGAAATTTCAACTCTTTACCTAAGTTTTATCTACAGGAATTTGGAATATTAGTGGGAAGTCAGGCTCCCTGATGGAATGCTAAGCTCTTAGTCAACTCTAATAATGTACTAAATTCAATTTATAAGGACTACATTTGGTAACTTTTAAGAGCTCAATGCATTACTGACAAGTAAACATCAGCCATGCATAACAACAAAAATAAATAGGCTTGTGCATCATTCATGACTAAGAACTGGACTAGAATGTGCATTTCAAAGTAGTTTGAGACATTCCAGGAGCCCCTTGCTTCCCACCAGTGGACAGTGGACCACACATTGAGAAACACAACTCCATTCCAGGATTCATTAGAGAGATTGTTTTCAGGTTAAAGTACAGGAAACACTCTGCTTACCTTGAAACACTACAATGGCTCTTCTCACACCAGCAACACCAATCAATATACCGCTTTTCCCTTTGGGAGCCAGGAAGCTCAGAGACAACCTTGCCAATCAAACTTTAGAACCCTGTGTCTTGAGTGTTTTTATTCTCACTTCCTCTTTTTAAAGCAGCATTTGCCCTAATTTCATTACTCATATTATTCTAGTTTACTAAATGTCTTTCTTATCAGCCATCTCTTTATCTTTTTCCTTATGAGTGTGTGTGGAACAGTGCACTGGAATGAATAAATCAATGCATGACTGTGTGGGTTGCATCAGATATTCGCACTAACCTTCCATGTGAAACTCCTGACCTCAGTTTTGCATTCTGTTTATCCACTCAGGCCCCTTGCAAGCTGCTAAAAATACCATTGGGTATTTAACAAGCCTAACTCTTTTAAGTTAGAGGAGCAACAAAGTCAGCTCCCTGCCAGCCATCCCCAAATTGCAGACTTGGCCAGCACCGGTGGGCATGAAAGTGAAAGTGCCAACCCCTCAGCCATATCTAATTCTTTGTGACCCCATGGACTTCATGCAGCCCACCAGGCTTCTCTGACCATGGAATTCTCCAGGCAAGAATAATGGAGTATTCTTGGTAGCCATTCCCCTCTCCAGGGGATCTTCCCGACCCAGGGATCGAACTTGGGCCTCCTGCATTGGCAGGCAGATTCTTTACCATCTACCCCAGCAGGGAAGCATGGTGGGCATGAGACGATGGAGAAATGAGAACCTGTCCTGGCTCCACCGCACGGCAGTGGAAGCCGGCTGCCGGGGGAATGCCTGCTGTGTTGTGCTAGAACAGTTACCAGGGTCTGGAGTCCCAGCGAACATGACATTGTAATCTCAGTTATGTTTTATTTATGGGAAGTGGTGGCACAGCGAGGGTGTGTTAACAAACAAAGATGATTGCTTCTGAGCCACTCTCGTCCTGAGGTAATTAACACACAGTAATGCACGAGTTGGGGGATTCAAAGAGCCCACAACCTTTTCCATAGGAAAATGATCTGCAACACTCAGGCCGAAAGGGTGGAATCTGGAGGAAGAAGGACGTGTTTTATCTTTGGCTAAAGGTGCCTCATTAAAAAGCACTGGCATAAATTACCCTTCCTTTAAAAAAAAAAAATCCATATAACATTAAGAAAACTACAGAGTATAAAATGTCAGAGGCAGAGATGTGTGGATTTGCAGCTGTTGGTAAAGTGGGCCGGGGGCTCCCTGTGTATCTTGCATGGCATAAATTAAAAATATTGACTGCAACCCAAATAGCATTTGCAATCAGCTCAATGTGGCAATGTGTTATACAGACCATTTGCTTTTAAAAAAATTAAAATATGAATCAAACTTGGATGACAAAGAAGTTCAACTTCTCGGGAAAAATCAAATACATCATCAAAAGGTCACAATTCGTAGACAAATTGCTGTTAAAATTTATGACTTGTTTGCAAAATGTACTGTTGATCGTTGGTAACTGCTAAATGCTTGGGCGCCTTCTGACAAAATAAATAAATAAATAAGGCACTCTGCATTCATTAGGGAGAAAAATATGAAAAAACTACCTGGGATGCTAATACCTAGCTGAGGGAGGGTAGTGGATGAGGCTGCTAGTCTGCGCAGAGGAGGAGGAAGGAATCCAAAAGCAAAGAGGAAGGAGCCGCAGTCACGAACACACGATTACCCCTGGGGAAAATCTGAGATGGCCAATTGTCTACAAAGCACAAAAGTCAGAGCGTCCAAACATTAAGCAGCAAGGTTCCTTAGGCCCCAGGGGACATGCTTAGAGATTCTGTGCCATTCCACCCTTCCCAAGGGTGCCCCCGCTGACCCTCGTCTGGGCAGGGTTCTCCAACATCATTCTCTGCAAATCTCCAAAGTCGCTGGTGGCAGAGACCATACCCGGGCCAGAAGGACTCCCCCCAAACCCAGTGCCCAGCAGAGGACCCAGCACGGAGCAGGGCACACCAGAGGGCTGTGGGGTTTCTCGCCAGTGTCTTCCGCCCTTCCCTCATTGGGTGGCAGCTATAATCTGGGGGGGGGGCGGGTAGAAACGGCCCCCCTCCATTCCCATCCTAGCTTGCCCCACACCTTGCCATCCTGATTGATTTAGGAAACCAAGATTAACCAGCACCTGACTTTCTTCTGGCCCAGGAACTGATTCAAGAACCACCACGCAGACCGCTGGCTCTGCCTTCTCTCTCAGGCCAATGAGAAGGGAGGGAAAGGCGGCTGGGGAATTCTAGGAAAGAGGGTTCCTTCCTCTTCTGAGAGAGCCCCTGGGAATCTGTGCCCTCCCTCCTGGGGACCACGTGAGGTGAGGCTGAGAAACGAAAGGGAAGAGGGTGGAATGGGGCAGGTACACGGAACCCAGCAGTGACAGAGAACGCCACGGTGAAGCCTCTGCAGTGCCCTCTGAAGTTAGGCTGAGGCCATGTCACTCGGCCTGCTCAAGGGGATGGGGACAGAAGTGCTCGTCTCCACCCCCAGCCCTGACCCAGCGGGGCACCTGCGTGTGACTCTCCATATCTCCCAATGCTGATGGCTCAACGCCGAGGATCCAGCAGAGACCCCCGAGGAGACTCTAATCGGCAGAGGTGGACATGTCCTGTGTAGGCTGCCCGGTTTGATGGCCATGGGCCACCTGTGACTACTGAGCCCTTGAAAGGTGGTCAGTGCAACTGAGGAAATGAGTCTTTAATTTTATTGATTTTAAAAATTAATTTGGATTTAAGCAGTTGCCGGTGGCTATCCCAGTTCTAGAACATGTCAGCAAAGCAAGAAAGAACGGGCTGGAATCCCTGAATCTCTCCATAGGCTGCCCTACGGGCTGGAATCCCTGAATCTCTCCATAGGAAGCTGCCCAGCCGCCTCTTTATGGGACTGTGACATTAACAAGAAGTCAACCTTAATTATCATGGAATGAGTCACTGGGATTCTGAGATCGTGTCAGCAGTGAATGGTCCTGACTGAGTGTTGACTCAGTGCACCGTGTGAGCACGTCGAATGCCATATCTTATTCACCCATGGGGCTCCCCTGGAGGCTCAGCTGGTAAAGAATCTGCCTGCAATGCAGGAGACTCCGGTTCTATTCCCGAGTTGGGAAGATCTGCTGGAGAAAGGAAAGGCTATCCATTCCAGCATTCTTGGGCTTCCCTTACGGCTCAGCTGGTAAAGAAGCCGCCCGCAACGGGGGAGACCTGGGCTCGATCCCTGGGTTGGAAAGATCCCCTGGAGGAGGGAGAGGCTACCCACTCCAGTGTTCTGGCCTGGAGAATTCCATGGACTGTATAGGGGTTGCAAAGAGTCGGACACGACTGAGCGACTTTCACAGCTCACAGCAACGACTGGAGGACATTGGTAGCATTATTATCCACATGTTACGGATGAGGAAACTGAGGCCCAGGTGGTCACTCGTATAGAAAGCTGAATGAGATCCCCACCCAAGTCATCCAGCCTCAGAACTAAAATCAAGGGACCCGTGATGGATGCTCTAGCCGAGGCCCAGAAGGAAGACAGTGGCTACAGTGGAGAGGATCCCCAAAGGGTTCTATCATCTAAGGGGGGTTAGAGAAGAAGGCTCACGGCATAAGAGGTGCCAGGGACCTGGTGGTCTCGTCCCCGGCTTTGACCTCCCCCCTGGCCGCTGCCTGGGAGGGACAGGCAGCTGATTCCTGGGGTTTTGCACTCCCCCTACAACAGGTGGGTGTCCCTCCACCGGAGACAGTGGGACACCTCCTCCTTCCCGAACCCATAGCCCTTCAGGACTCAGGGTGTTAAACGCCACAGGGGACCACACCAGGGCTTAAGTGTCCATAGGTGAGAAAGCATCAAGTGGTCTGCCAAGCAGGAGGTCCAGGAGGGGACCTTGAGCCACGTGTCCCACAGGACCTGGGAGGGAGGAGGGGACAAGAGGAGGCAGGGACATCGGGGGAAAGACTGGATGTCTGGGAAGAGCCTGTGGTGTTCCCAGGGGCAGGAGGCTTCCTCTGAGGGATGCACAGAGGCCAGTGAGATGGACTCGGGGTTGTCATTCAGTTGCTAAGTGATGTCCAACTGTTTGCAACCCCACGGACTACAGCATGCCAGGCTTCCCTGTCCTTCACTATCTCCCAGAACTTGCTCAAACTCATGTCCATTGAGTCAGTGATGCCATCCAATCATCTCATCCTCTGTCATCCCCTTTTTCTCCTGCCCTCAATCGTTCCCAGCATTAGGGTCTTTTCCAATGAGTCAGTTCTTAGCATCAGGGGGCCAACGGATTGGAGCATCAGCATCTGTCCTTCCAATGAATATTGAGGGTTGATTTCTGGGACTTGGGGTGGCCATCATTTATGTGGTTGTTCATTTCATACATCTGGGCTTCCCAGATGACTCAGTACTAAAGAATCCACATGCCAGTGCAGGAGTCCGAGGAGATACAGGTTTGATCCCTGGGTCGGGAGGCTCTCCTAGAGGAGGGCATGGCAGCTCACTCCAATATTCTTGCCTGGAGAATCCCATGGACAGAAGGGCCTGGTGGGCTACAGTCCATGGGGTCGTAGAGTCGGGCTCAACTGAGCACACACATTTATCATATCCATCACTTCCTACCATATGTCTAGGAATCTAAATTCTTCAGAGCCTTTCCTCGAGCATCCATTCATCAATCCTTCAACCATGCTGAGGAGGGAGGGGACACACATCCACCCAGTTTGCACAGAAGGAAACGGGCTGATGGGACTGGCTGGGGCGAAACCTGGGAGAAAACATAGATGAGAAGCCAGGGGGCGTGAGCTGGCAGGGGTGGGGTCTGGGGAGAGGTCAGCTCTGAGGATGAGAACTCATTTGACCCACACGGGGCTTCTCACCTGTGAACTCCCCCAAACCAGAATCTCTCAGGATTTATATTTAAAATGCACATTCCAGGCCCTAGACCTGCTGACCGAGAATCTCCAAGCAGCGCGAGCTGGGAATGTGTATTTTAAGTGCAAGCTCCATGGGTTTTGTGTGGGCGCTTTCCAGGTGGCACGGTGGTAAAGAACCACCTAACAATACAGGAGACACAAGAGCCACAGGTTCGATCCCTGGGTCGGGAAGATCCCCTGGAGGACAAAATGGCTATCCACTACAGTCTTCCCGCCTGGAGAATTCCAGGGACAGAGGAGCGTGGCGGGCTGCAGGCCCTGGGGTCACAAACAGCTGGACACAACTGAGCGACCGAGCCCCATGGGTCATCCTCCTACAAGAAAGAGTGTGAGAACTGGCATGCGGATCAAGTCTGGGGGCTCCACGTCCTCAGGGAGCCTGTGGGGCTTTTTCCAGGGAGGAGCAGGCTTCTGGACAGGGTCACCGGTCCCTAGAGCCCTCAGGATGACCCAGATGGGTGTTGCGCAGCCTCTTTGCCCACAGGGACGCTCCCTGAGGTGTATGCACTCTGGGTGTGCAGCGCAGGGGAGGGAGGAAAGGAGCAGAGACACAAGAACAGAAGGAGAGATGGAGGCAACTCAGCGATGACAGACAGACAGCAAGAAAGCGGAGGGCGAGGGAGGCGGGGGAGCAGGAGAGAGACAGGAAGACAGAGGGAGACTGCAACGTGATGGCTCCCATCTGCCAAGCCCCGGCCCCTCCCGCGAGCAAGGGCAGGCCAGGCGGACCCGCACCCCGCCCGCAGAGCAGCCCCCACCCCACATGCCAGCCACCCCCTGCCCAGCTGCCAGGCGCTCAGGACTGGGCCACGTGGGTGTCTCCGTGACTATGCCCGGCGAGGCGCCCCAGACACACACACGGTGGGGGCGGGGCAGGAGGGGGCAAACCTTCCCAGAGCCCAGGAGTCCAGGGTGGGAGACTGCGGATTCTCTGCAGACTGAGGGGTATGGGCAGGAGTGGGAGGCAGGAGGCAAAAAGGCTGGGGTGACAAGAGGCACGATCAAGGACTTGCTGGGAAACTGCGACCACGACCCAAAAATGAAAGGGACAGCAAGTGGAATTTTGTTGGGCACTTTCAGGTACCGGGGGCCTTGGCTACCTTATGCTGTTTGACCCTTGCAGTTCTGTAGTGAGGAGATCTTGTCCCCAGAGTACAGATATGAATGAGGCCAAGAGATCACAGACCCCAGGGCCGAGACTCCTGCTCAGTCTCAAGTGCATCCAATTCTAAATCCCGTATTCTTTCCACTGCACTCAAGTTTCCAAGTTCACAAGACAACAAAGAACAGTACAGGAGACTTTGAAAACAGTTCAGATTGACAATACCAGGGCTATCACAAGGTAGTCAGGACCAACGATAGACAGAGAAGTTCAGGGGTCTGGGGAAGCAAAGCAGTTTCAGCAGAATGTCTTGGGACAGCCCCAGGGGTGGAGGGAGTTATCTACCTATTTATTTACAATTCTCTATCTCACCATCTTCTAAAAAGTATTGAGGAGGTTACAGTAAGATCACATGTCCACTGTGCGCGCTTAGGCATCAGTCGTGTCTGACTCTTTATGACCCCGTGGACTGTAGCCCGCCAGGCTCCTCTGTCCATGGGATTCTCCAGGCAAGAATACTGGAGTGGGCTGCCATGCCCTCCTCCAGGGGGTCTTCCTGACCCAGAGAGGGAACCTGCGTCCCCTGCATTGGCACTTTGATTCTTTACCACTGAGTCACCTGGGAAGCCACTACATGTCCAATGAGGCTGTCAAAATAGAAAGTCAAAAATAATATTGAAGGAAGGATATGTTTTTACATCACCACATGGATCAAAGGAGGAATATCTTTTTAATCTCAACCTAATACCGATTCTGTGATTGAATATTAAATTTACATGGAGCTTCCTGGCAGCTGTGGCATGAAAGGAAATGCAACAAGACACATGACTCAAATACAAATGAACTGTATGGACTTATCAAAAGAGATATTTATTTCCCAATGCTAAGTCCTAGAATCAGGGATGAGGGTTCCAGATGAATAAAATGTCACAAACACGTGTTTTCCTGTTATATTGTTATACACACAGACCTACATATACATAACTACTTACATAAAAGATGTGTATATAACAATAGAGTAGTTATATACTTGTATATATAACTCTATGTACGCTTATAGTTTCATACATATGATCGTACAGACATATATAGCTTTGTATATAACTGTAGTTGTAGAGTTACACAGTATATAGTTACATGGTACATAGTTATATTTAGCATATGCATGCACCTGTGTGTGTGTGTATCTAAACTCAAAAGAAAGGGAGTCCTTTCATAACAAACCATAATAGAAAAGAATATGAAATGAATATATGTGTACTGTGCTTAGTCACTCAGTTGTGTCTGACTCTTTGCGACCCACGGACTGTAGCCCACCAGGCTCCTCCGTCCATGGGATTCTCCAGGCAAGAATACTGGAGTGGGTTGCCGTTTCCGCCTCCAGGGGATCTTCCCAACCCAGGAACTGAACCGAGGGCTCCCTCATTGCAGGTGGATTCTTTCCCATCTGAGCCACCAGTGTGTTAGTTTCTGGTGTGTATATATAAATCACTATGCTATACACCAGAAACTAACACAATAAAATCAACTGTAATTAAAAAAAAAAAAAAAGAAGAAGAAGTTGGATGTAACTTGCCTTCCCTTGTGGCTCAGCGGTAAAAAATCTGTCTTCCATGGAGGAGATGCAAGTTGGATCCCTGGGTCAGGAAGATCCCCTGGAGGAGGGCATGGCAACCCACTCCAGTATTCTTGCCTGGAGAATCCCATGGACAGAGGAGCCTGGCGAGCTACGGTCCATAGGGTCTCGGAAGAATGGGACATGACTGAGCGACTAAACAACAGCAATAAAAAGGGGGAATCCTGGAAAGCAAAAGGGATCACAGCCAAAGCAGAGAGAGCGGACTCCACAGTGCAGGGGTTGCCAGTCCAGGAACAGAACCTGAGCTAAGGGACTAGAGCTCTAGCATCCGTCCCTGTGACTCTGGGCAGCTAGAATGGATCCTTCTTCATAAAGCCTGGATTCTGAAGAACTGCTCTGCCGACAAAAGCCGGACAAGAAATGCTACACCCTCTGGAACACGAGGAAGAAGTGTGTGATCTCTCTGGACCTTGGGTGGAAGAAGTCACTGGGGCCATGTGTATGTGGGATCCAGGGTCCAGACCAACTGAAGACCCTGGGGCCCTTCAGAAGCAGCCATGAATGTGTTCCAAAGAAGTTTCTATAGCAGAAGTCCTCAGATTCACCCAGAGGGGAACTCACAAAGAGGAACTCACAATCAGAAACCACAGTTACCGTGGAGTCAGATCCACACCTGCACTTAGCTAGATCATTTGGATCACAGCATATGAGCATTTTCTCTTCTTCTAAAAGTTAACATCAACTCAACTATTACCAGAGTCTTCAACCCCCTCATTTCCAATGGATATAAATATTCCATTGGAACAAACTCTTTTTCATTCATTCACTCCTTTTTTGTTGAATACAGAGGCCACTTCTAACATCTTGCTCTCACGTATGCCATTCACCAGAATGCTTTTTCCTCATGAATAATAAGCAATGTGTCTATGTTTCTTTTTTCCCTTTATGTACCGAGAAATGTGGACTCAGATCTATGATTTAAGCGTAGCAACATATAGCCTGCTTCTCTAGGCTGTAATTTTACATAGGTGTATATGCCTAGCTCATCAGTTCATCTCTTATTTATTTATAACCCTGCTGCTTATTTATATTTTATTATGCTTCCTATTGGCCTCCTCAGAAGTTTGTGGAACTGTTACAAAAGAATTTAATGAAATGTCAAAGTGACCATCTGTAGGCATATAACTCTTCCTCTCTCTAGGAATTGTTTGGTGGTTCAGATGGTAAAATAATCTGCCTGTAATGTGGGAGACCTGGTTTCAGTCCCTGGGTTGGGAAGATCCCCTGGAGGAGGGCATGGCAACCCACTTCTGAATTCTTGCCTGGAGAATCCCATGGAGAGAGGAGCCTGGCGGGCTGTAGTCCATGGGGTCGCAAAGAGTCAGACCCAACTGAGAGACTAAGCACAGCACAGCACATACTTAGTACAGTTGCTGAGAATAACATGAGCAGATCAAATGAGCACAGTATCATTTAGCTCTTAATAGACACTACCCTAGAGCTTTCAAAAGAAGATAGGGCAACGTGGTTGATACGTGATAGAGGCAAAAAAAAAAAAAATGAACCCTCAATTACACCACCAAATGCAGTGCCAAAGCCTGAGTCAGGCTGGTGTCAAAAATGAGGTTGGAGGGCTGGGAGTGTCACCTGTGGCCTACCTCTGAATTTCTCCCTTTCACTCACCAGCTCCTCACTGTACCATGGGGCGTGCAGTAGACGCTTTGTATAATCTTGTCAATGGAAGGAAGGTAGAAGAGTTAGGAAGAAAGAAGGGGTGGAGATACCATCTCTGATCCTCAGTAGCTCCTGGCTTTCCTGCACAACCTGCCTACCCTGCCTGCCCTTTGGAAATTTCAGCCTGCAGTGTGTTTGAGCCAAAGACATTTCACACAGCCTGTCCCATGAGCGACATGTCAGGCTCGTTATAGCATCGTGGGGCTTGGACAGAGAGTGACCACCCACTTCTAGACAGGACCTCTGGGTTCACATCCTGGGACATGTCCCACGCTAGACATTTCTCAGTTTCATAATTACACATTAAACCTCTCTTAGCTCCAGAGAAATGGCAACCCACTCCAGTACTCTTGCCTGGGAAATCCCACGGACAGAGGAGCCTGGGAGACTACAGTCCAAGGGGTCGCAAAGAGTCGGACACGACTGAGCTACTTCACTTTCACTTTTCTCTTTCATGCACTGGAGAAGGAAATGGCAACCCACTCCAGTGTTCTTGCCTGGAGAATCCTAGGGATGGGAGCCTGGTGGGCTGCGTTCTATGAGGTCACACAGAGTCGGACACGACTGACGTGACTTAGCAGTAGCAGACATTTCTCATTTTTTACATCTTTGATTATAAAAGGTCACAGGAACACAGGTATATTCCAATCATGGCCTGTGAGAAGGAAACCACAGTAAGGGGAAACAGTTTGGATGGTGGCAATTCACATGGATGCCTGGGACAAGGACTGGGTTTCCTAATCTGTAACAAAGGACAGCCTCCTGTTGGACTCCGTGCTCCCATCTGAAAGACAGAACTCTGACTGTCGGTTCACTCACTGCCTCCCCAGCTAATTGGGAGTCACCCAAGCCCCGGACTGCACCTTCAGGGCCTAGGAGTATGGGGCACTCAGGAGGAACTCTGGGATCATTAAGGTAATAAATAACTGAATAGATGGGTGGATGTCCCTTTCTGCCCACTAAAAGGTAAACCCCAGGAACTCAGAGGTGAGTCTTAATGATCAGTAACTTCCGAGCAGAGTCTGACACAGCATAAATCTTTGATAAATGTTCATTAATGAACAACTTGTAGATGGTTGGCTGGATGGATAAATAAATGGATGGATGATGGATAGAATGGATGGATAGATGGATGGATAAAAGGACAAGAGGGTAGATGGATGGATGGATGGACAGGTAGATGGGTGGATGGATAGACAGACAGATGGGTGGATAAACAGGTAGACGGATGGATGGATAAATGAACAGAGGGATGTACTATACTTTAGGGTTTGGGAGAAGACTCCTATATTAGACAAATTTGTACTAGATGTTTTTCAGGGTCCAACTAACTATATGACTTTGCTTCTCCGTGGGCTTTACTATGCTTTCCCAACGACCATGCGTTTTCCTGTGCCATACCTTCTGCAAGACAAGCCATTTCTCCTCACCTGTCCTCATCTTCCTGGTGAATCCTTACACATTTTTCAAAAAGCAGCACAATTTCCCGAATCTTCCCTCTCCACAGCCGATTACTGCCTCCCTCTTCCAGGCTCCTCTCACTGCCCACGTTGCCCCACAGAGCCTTGTTTCATAAGGCATTTCTCTCACTAAACAAGGAGGCCCCCAAGAGCAAAGACCAGGCCTGACTTCCCTGTGTGCCCAGGCCTGACCTCCAGCTCAGTCTTGGCTCTGGGAACTAAATAGACTTTTAAGCTCGCTCTGCTTTGACTTCTTTAGCACATCCTGAACGGTCCTTAACCAGAATCCTATAAAATTGTTTTGAAGGTTAGGCAGAGCAGGCAATTAGTGACTAAGATTTTGCCGGCACATAGGAAAGTCAGAATTTCATCTTCCCTGGCTTGAAAGTTACACATTTCATTATCTGTTTCATCACATTAGCATTTTTTATAAAAGCTCTATTCATTTCATTTTACCTCCGAAGTAGAAGAGGATGTTTTCCAGCTTTAATTGCTGAACTTACAGCTCAAGAGTGAGCTGTTTAGCAGCCTGCTCTGAGGTCCCAGCCATGCTTGGGACCACTTGGAAAAAGAGGAGACAAGACTCTATGACTTGAGACTGGCGACTCCGAGGTACAGCCACCAAAAACACGGGATTTTCTGTTCTTGAGAATCCATTCTCACCCTGATTTTCACTAGCTAAGTACGGAACATTTCTGACTTTAACTTTCCCATCAAATTTTGTTCCTCTCTGTGCACACGACATGCTGATCTGAAGGCTAAATGTGTCCTTCCAGATTACCTTAACCCTCCATTTTACAGATAGGGAAACTGAGGCCCAGAAAAGGGAAAGGATTGGCCTGAGGTCACAGAGCCCCTGGTGAGATAACGAAGACTGAGGGGAGCTTTTCCTTTGTTTGCCCTGCTGGTGATCTCTAAACTGGGCTTTCTTAGAAGGGCTGGGCCAGAAGGGACCGGCTGAGTGTGAATGACACGTCATCCCAAGTGCTGTTTGTGCTCAGTTTAGGGGTTTGTTCCTCAACCTTCAGATGCAGGTTCGTCCCCAGATGAGCACATTCCCTTGTGCTCTAATCAAAAAGCAGCTGAGCATTTCAATTCTGCTATTTGCTCAGTTTTCTAGGCAGGAAAAGTCACATGGCTCAGACACGGGCATCCTAAAGCCAGTGAGAGATAGACTTGGAGCCCAGGACCTACAGAAAAGAACATAATTCTTTGCAGGGAGTTTTTATTCTCTACACCCTAGAAATTTTTTTCATTGGAGCAACTGATGCTGAGGCTGAAGCTCCAATACTTCGGCCACCTGAGGCAAAAAGCCGACTCCCTGGAAAAGACTCTGATGCTGGGAAAGATTGAAGGCAGGAGAAGGGGATGACGGAGGACAAGATGGTTAGATGGCATCACCAACTGACCAACGTGAGTTTGAGCAAGCTCCAGGAGATGGTGAAGAACAGGGAAGCCTGGCATGCTGCAGTCCATGGGGTCACAAAGAGTCTGACACGCTGAGTGACTGGACAAACAAACCAAACAAAAAACAGCCTAGACATCAGGGCAGGGCTTCTCCTGAATAGTTACCCACTCCGTCTTTGGTGCTGGACTTTAAATCCAGCATCTGTATCTTTAAACCTGCATCTGCCCAGTGCTTAGATACGTTGGGAGAACGGTGACTTTCTGGAGACAGGACACAGAGGCACACATGGCCCTCACTCCTGCCACCACCTCTGTGGGCAGAACCCACACAGCATCTTCATAAACACAGCTCGGTGTTGCTTTCATTTTTTGCAAAGTCTCCTTGCGAAGATTCCCAGGCTGCCTACCTGGTTTGTGGATGGTGCCCAGAGAGTTGGCAGAAAAGTGACTTGAGTGGAACATTTTTTGTGTCTTAAAGAGCCAGAAGCATGAGAAGAGTGGTCAAGAGGGACTTCCCTGACAGTCCAGTGGTTAAGACTTCATGCTTTCACTGCAGAGGGCGCAGGTTCCATCCCTGGTCGGGCAACTAGGATCCCACATGCCTTGGGATGTGACTAGAAAAAAATAAAAAAGAATAGTCGAGAACTCAGTGGGTCTTTGATCCCTTTTCACTTGGGGGTGGGCTCTGCCTCTCACTCGTAGAAGGAAAACAGTGGCTTATTAAGTGGCTGAAACCCAAAGCCTGAAACCCATCTTCCCCTTCCCTCTTGCTGACTGCTCCAAGCCCAGCACTGGGAAAAGCCCAGTGAAAGGCTATTTCCTTCCAAAAGACCATGCCTCCTCCTCTGGATCTGTGATATTATTCCCAAGGAAAGCATGCTCCGATCTATCAACCTCTCACACAGGGGATGGGAAGAAGGTGGTGCTCCTGTGTGATTCCATTCATATTCATGGATGGGTGGGGATGCTCTCTACTCGAACAGCCTCCTTCACGATGGGGACCCAAGGGTACCAGAACAAGGACACAGGGCAGCCAGACCTCTGTCCCACTCATTTCTGACCCCTCAAGGCCTCACCCAGTGGCTCTCCCTGGGAATTCAGAAAATGTTAGCTGAAAGAAACTAGACCCAAGTCTTGTCATTCCCAGACGAGAGCTTTTACTTCTAACCCACTTGGTCTCAAACTTGGCTGTTTGCAAGTCACCTGGGTCATTTTCAAAAATACCAGTGCCGAGATCTCTCCTCGAAAGAGTCTAATAGAAATTGGTCTGGGGTGGGGCCTGGACACGGATTTTGAATAACTCTCACATGATTCCAGTGTGTAACCAGGAGTGAGAACCACTTTTCCACATCACAGTGCTTCACAGAGGTAAAGAAAAAGCACTGGTGGCCTCTCATGCCATTATTTCCTATCCTCTCAGATACAAGAGTAACGGGTTTGCGTCAGGAGAAAAATGGAGAAAGACCTTTAATTCACCCTTGGAAATAAGCTGTCCATCCCCTACCCTGGAAAGACACAGAAAAGGACAAGGTTTGGAGATCAAGTTAAATGTCCAATTTATTTTTATAACTTGAAACCAGAACAAACTTGGTTTTGAACAAGCGTACAAATGAAATGGCAGACACATGCTGAACTGAACATTGTGACATTAAGGGGAAAAAAAGAGGCCCAAAATCTTGTACAGAGAATAAAGGAACAATAAATATTTTACTAAGCCATATTGAAATGACCTCCTGTCATCTCAACATTTTATCCATAATAAAAAAAAAAGTGCCTGTTTCTTAAACAGAGCACAAATACCAAGCAATAATAAATAGTTCCAAACTTGTAGTAAAAGACAGAACCTCCAAGTAAACAACAAAAGCTCATACAATAAGTAATAGAAAAGGTAATAAAAATATTTCACCTTGCCAGTACAAATGCAAGCAATTTGACTCAATGTAACTTTGCTTCGCAGAGCTGATACAAGGAGCACCAAAATTCATGGGTTTGCCTGTGTTCCACGAAAATCCTTGACCGTCACTTAGGACCGGAACGAAAGGCTGACTTCCCTACTTTTCACATTTTTGCTTAGAGGAAGTCAGCCTCCTCCTCCTCCTTCCCCATGAAAGACCCTCAAATGGCAAGTGGCAGGTTCCAATTGGGGGCAACTTTGAACCAAGTTGTGGCAGTGTGGAAAACCGGCCTGGGGTCGGCTGGGTCCCCCCGGGGCCCGGGGCCTCTCTCACTGGGTCATCTGCTTCAGTGTTGGCTTTTTAAACACAAAAAAAAAGGGAAGCAAAAATGCTCATTTCTCTGCAGTCAGAGACACGCTCTTTGTGCTTTAGGATGGCTTGATTCTGGCATCGTGGTGACTTTGCGGAAGCTGGTGAGAGCTGGCTAGCTTTTGTAACTACAGGAGGATTGCCTTGGAGGCTGCTCAAGGACCTCCCCAGGGCACCCGGAGAAAAGGGCAGCCCGTGGGGCTTCAGGTCAAACAGGTAGGAAACAAACATCTCAGCTTGATCTTCTGCCTCCTCCCCCCTTCTTTTTACTTTGCAAAGGTAAGTGGCAAGGAGGAAAAGCGTATCAAACAGAAGAGCGCCCAGAAGAGAGATTTCTGCATTTGGTAAAGAAATTGCCCAAAAGGATGCTTGCTTATACTTTCATAACCTGAAATATAATGGTTTCTTAGAGTTCCTGAAATAAAAAATGGCTTCCTGATATAGGTATTTTTTTTAAAACGTATTATTCCCTCATCCAAAAAACCACCACTTTATTATCTTAAAGCTACTTGGCTTTACAAAAACAAAGGGGGGGCGGGGGAGGGGACAGAGAGGGAGAAATAAATCAGATAAACATGAGCACACCGAGGACCAACAGGGGTGGGAAGATGGACAGGAAACACGTGGGCAGGAAAGAGAAAGAACTATGGAAAGGCACCGAATTCGTCCCAGGCCCTAGGCATTTGGAGACTGACGGAAAGTAGGTTCCGGAGAGAAAGCAGCAGAGCAGGTAAGAAAGACAGCAGGCCACCACTCTCCACGATGAAAAGGTCCTGGCTGTGATGGGGACCCCTTCCTGAAATTCAATTTGCGCTGGTCGCAGCCGCAGACCACGTCACCTGCGCCTGGCTGATACGCCAGCTCCCTTTATCTCATTTCGTTTTGTTTTGCTTTGCTTGCTTGTTTGACGTTCTCTCAAGGACTAGAGAAAGCTCGGTTTGCGTTTCTTTCTGCTCTGAAGGGTGGGAGAGGTGGTGGTGGTGGTGGGTGGTGAAGAGAAGGCCTGCGCTCTCTCCTCCACGTCTGACATCTTTACAGATGCCTCGCAGAGAAGGGAGGGCTCTGTGAAATGGTACCGACATCTTGACAAAAAAACTGATTTCTCCACTCAACTCGAATAAAGAATTTCCCATCCGATCTGCTGTGGCCACACCAGGGAGCCTTGATGCAAGGTTCAGGGCACTCAGACTGAAGCCCTATTTCGAACAGTCCTTGGTAGAGGCCAATTCTGACAAAAATATATACAACTAAAATGATTTGTGAACCAAAGCATTTAGCTTTTTCCTTTTGTTTCTTTTCCTCGAAGGTTGTCAAACAACCCTTTTTTTTTTCCTCCTGTACAATAGGTCTTAACATACAAATTTTTTTTTTGCAATATTTTATCCTGCCAAATTAAAAAAATATATTATGGCAGCCTGCTTGTTTTTGTTTTTTTTTCTTTTTATTTCCAAATTCACTAACAAAAAGGTACATTAAATCCCTTTAAAAGGACAAGCTTACAGTTAAAAAATTACAAGCTCCAGTAAAAATACAGCAAGTGCCTACATCATATGAACCAACCAATATATCCATTCCAGAGGGAGGTGGGAGGAGAGAATTAAGCACAGATCAGAAATGTGGGGGGTTTTTTTCTGCAAAGCAATAACAATATTAAGCACTTTTTTTTCTACATACTTTTTCTACATGGTGTAGCAATCCCCTTTTAATCCCCAAATACAAGTTTCTATACATTTTTTTGAAATAAAAATTCAACACCCAAGGCAGAAAAAAATTTACTAAAACTCCGACTTTACAGTTACTGTGACAAGAACAAATTATTATAGACCCACCATTTAAATTTTACTGCAACATTTTCAAGGAAAAGAAAAGGGTTTTTTTTTTTCTTGTTTTGTCAAATGCCCAGGCATTCTCGATTATTACAAATACTGGTCCACTTTTACAGTAATCAAGAAATTTTCATATATATAATATATACTAAAACCCCGTCACCAAAAGAAAACAATATACACGCAGCCACTGTGGCATTTTTTTTAATAACCTATTAAGCAAACTTTGAAAAAAACGATCGCTCCAACACACATACACACAATTTTTTTTTTACCCTTGTATGTATCCAATACTGTAAACGTATTTTTAAGACAGAGTGCACTAAATTTAACTTTAGAAAAAAATTAGCCATTGTTCCTGAATTGTTTTTTCATTCAACAATATCAACTTGTACCTTGTGTCACTTGAGTTTTAATTCAGCAGTAAGTCACCTCCACTCCACATCTAAGCAGCGTTGTCCCACAGGCAAAAGGGGCTGAGGTTAATTCAGCTAATGGATATCCAGGGTTGTGCTGGGTTTATTTCTTCATTTGATTGGGTCTTATGGCATTTTTCACGTCTTCAACCAGGATTTTTGAAAATTCATTTAAAGTAAATCTGGCTTTGTTTCTAAAGAAATGTACTTTTCTCATTTTATTTTTTTTTAAAGTCTTTTCATTGCAAAAGAAAAAAAAAAAAGTTTTGCATTTGTCTCAAGAGACTCAAATAGGAAGATCAGTTTTCAAGGCACTCACATCAAATTGAATGGCAGTAGAAACACTGTCCAATAAATTATTTTATTTTGTTCTTTATAGTGCCAGTACTGTGAATGCCATGCTTAGCAATACTGACACTCAATCTCAGCCATCCCTTACAGTTTAACCCACCTCTGGGCCAAAAAGAAGAAGATGCTGCAATTTCTTGTTGAGAAGCCATTTAATTTAAATGCAAACAAAAGCTTTAAAGTGCGGGTCAACAGAATTCAAATGTCTAATCTGAACAGTCCAATGTTTAGTACCTTCCAACCTAACGGGATAGGAAAAAAAAAAAAAAACGGAAGTAGCGCTGGGCACCTTCAGATGGAACTCTTCCCGCTTTGCAGTAAAAGGGAACTGAAATTGGCAAGATTCCCCCCACCCCATCCGTATAACGTCATCAGTGTGCAGAGAGAATACTAACTTCCCTCCAGTCACCATCAGGACACTTGTCTGCTTGAGAAATGGTCTGTTGTCACTGGTAGCAACGTATGACTTAGGATTTCTGTGGTGAGGGTGATAAAAAGAGAGAGAGAAACTGTCAAGCCAGAAGAAGCCTGAGAGAACACGGCTGGTTTCTTTCCTTTCTGTGTTATTGCAGGCCACCACCATCTATCTACCCCCAAAGTACCCTCAACCTATCTTATTTCGTCTAATCTATGGCAAATAGCAGAGATGGCATTCCAGGGCACACTGACATTCCAAGAAACGGATGGGATCTGCTGGGAATGCACTATTTTAGAACGTTCTTGGGCCATTTCCTGGGGCAAAGTCCTCAAAAACTCCTGTTTCTCTGGCAGTGCTGAGTATTTGGGGGGGGAGAGGAGGGAAAGCCCACCATTCAAAGGTTTCCCTATGTATGGCAAGGTTGAAGTCAACATAGAAAAGGCCTCCCTTACTCAGGACATCATCAGTGCTACATCTCCATTTCAATTCTGAAACAAAGTGCTACAACTTTAAAGATTGTTATCCGCTGTACATCCACCCCCCTCCCCCCGAAGAAAACGCATGCCACTTTTTATTTCAGGACAAAAAAAAA
>NW_024070200.1:5724738-5766880 GCF_014754425.2 Oryx dammah | reverse complement strand
CTACTGGGTTAAATATAAAAAAAAAAAAAAAAACTAAAGAAGGGATGGATACCCAACAAAATCTCTTAAAGGAATTTCAACAGAAAGAATAACAATAAAAGTACCTGCACATGCCAAAAAAATTACAAAACCCAATAAATACAGAAATTATTGCACAGTTAAAAGGCTCCACAATTTTTTTTTGTTTGTTTGTTTGTTTGTACTGCCTTAATCAACCCTCGGGTTTCCATAGGACTTCGCAGACACAGGTTAGGTTGGAGGGCCGCCTCCCCTGGGCCCCGGGGACCCGCGGGGGGCGCCGAGCGGCGGTGACGCGGAGGCAAGTGTCAGGTCAGCATTCTCTCGCTTGGCGACGGGGCGACTGTACAGGTGCGCGGGGTGGGGCCCGGGCCCCCGCGCGCGCGCACGCACACGCGCACACGCGCTTAGCTCCTCTCCGCCTGCTCGATTTTGACGTCGTTAGTCAGCAAGTGCTCGCCGTGCCACTTTTTCATGTGTTTCTCCAGGGTGCTATAGACGCTGAAGGGCATTTGGCAGATGTCGCAGCGGTACACCTCCTTGCCGATCTGCCCGTGCGTCTTCATGTGGCGCGTGAGCTTGCTGCTCTGTGCGCACGCGTAGTTGCACAGCTCGCACTTGTAAGGCCGCTCGCCGGTGTGGCTCCGTCGGTGCACCGTCAGGTTGCTGCAGTTCTTGAACACCTTGCCGCAGTACTCGCACGTGTCGCTGCGCCGGCCCTCCTTGGAGCTCGGCCGCCCGGGGCCCGGGCCGCCCAGATGCGGCGTGCTGCCCCCGCTGGCCGTGCCGCTGCGGCCCGACAACCCGCCATCCAGCAGGTCCCCGGGCGGCGTGGAGAAGCGTAGGCTGCCGTTCTCGGACGAGTGCTCGGACGACGTGGCGAAGGGCGACTGGCGCGCGTCCGTGAAGCCCAGGAAGGGGTCCTTCATGAAGTGCCGCGACGCCGCGTAGCCCACCAGCCACTGCGAGTACACATTCTCCGACGGGATGAGCGCGGCAGGCGGCAGCTCTAGGTCCTTCTCCACCTTGATGCGCTTGGCTGCGCTGTTGAGGCCGGGGCTGGGCAGCGGCGCCGGCTTGCGCGGGAAGAGGCCGGGGAAAGGCTCGGTGCCCGGCGCGAAGCCGCCGCCGCGCCCGTTGACCGCACCCCCGGGGCCCGCGTCGCCGCAGCCCCCGGCGTCATCGTCGTCGCCCGGGTCCCCGCCGCCCCCGCCACCGCCGGCCGCGCGCTTCAGGAAGGCGCCGCGCTTCTGCTTGTCAGCCAGCAGGTCGCCGTATGGTGGCAGCGCGCCCAGGCCCACGTTCTCCATGACCTTGCCCAGCACCAGCGCCTTCTCGTCGGCCAGCGCCTTGGCCGCGGCGCCGCCGCCCGCCCCCGGCACGCCGGCCACCCCGCCGCCGCCGCCACCGCCGCCGCCGTTCTCCCGGTTGCGGCTGAGCTCCGAGTCCATGCTGAAGCTCGACTCGGGCCGGCTCTCGTTCTCCAGCAGCAGCTCCTCCTCCTCCTCCTCCTCCTCTTCGTCCTCCTCCTCGGGCTCATGGCCCAGGGAAGGGTCGCTCTCGTGGTGGCGGAAGTCACCGTCGGCCGCCTTGAGGCCCTCACCGGTCAGCTCGCTGGTGCCGGGCTCCGGGGAGCTGGCAGCCGAGAGCCCGTCGTCGGAGCGGCCTGCCAGCGAGCCGGCCTTGTGCATGTGCGTCTTCATGTGGCGCTTGAGCTTGCTCGCCTGCGAGCATGCGTGGTCGCACAGCTGGCACTTGTAGGGCTTCTCGCCCGTGTGGCTGCGCCGGTGCACAATGAGATTGCTCTGGAACTTGAAGGTCTTGCCGCAGAACTCACACGACTTGCTCTTGGCCGGCGGCTGCGGCGGCGGCGTGCCACCGGGGGGCATGGGCGGCAGCGGCGGCGTGCTCAGGAACGGGGACTTGGGGCTGGGCTGGAAGGGGTTCAGGAGCCGGTGCATAGGGTTGCCGCGGCCCGGGGACACGGGCGGCGGCGTGGAGCTATTGCCCGCCAGCTCGCGGAGCCGCCGCGAGAAGTCCATGGCGGGTGAGTCGATGGCCATGGGGTTCAGGCGCATGACTCGGTCGAAGGCACTGGGGTGCTGGGCGACGAGCCCCATCTCCTCGGCGCTGAGGCGGTGCGGGTCCAGGTGGTGGCGCGGCGGCGGGCTGAAGAGCGGCGGCGTGCCGGGCAGGCGGCCCTCGCCGAAGCCCGGGTGGTCCCGCAGGATGGGGCCCGTCATGCGCAGCAGGTTGAAGGGGTTGCTGTCGCCCAGGAAATTCATGAGCGGGGACTGGGCCACGGCCTCGGGCCCCAGCGGCGGCGGGATGGTGAGCCGCGGCGTGAGCGAGCTGCTGGCCGGCCCGGGCTCCAGGTAGATGCGGAAGCCATGCGTGTTCTGCGCGTGCTGCAGCAGGAACCACGCGCTGTTGAAGGGCTGCTTGCATGTGGTGCAAATGTAGCTGGAAGGCTCATCTTTACCTGCGGAGACACACGGACAGAAAGAGGCAGGAGAGACGTGAGATGCGGGCGGCGGCGCGGCTCTCGGGGGCGGCAGCGGACCACTGCCGAGCAGGCCCAGGCCGGCGACCCCCGGCAGACCCCCTGGTGCACAGGCTAGACAAGCCTCTGTGTGGCTGTTACTCCAATTGGTAGGCCTCGCTCTGCGCCCTTGTAACATGGTGTCTTTAAACCCATCATCTCAGAAGCCAAAGGAGATGTTATTTGTGAGAAAGCCTGATTCCAACAATGGCAAGTATACAAAGGCTGGGCTGCCTAAAAGATAGCCAGGCAAAGTTCAGCCATCCTGTAGATCCCGGTAATTCTTTGAGGGTGGGGTGGGGAATGGGAGGGGTACCGTCCTGTGCCTTGTAGGATGTTTGGAGGCATACCCACTTGCGCTCCCTCCCCTCCCAATCATGAGGATCAAAAATCTCTCCAGGCATTGCCAAACCTCTCTGGGGGACAAAACGACTCCCCCCAGCTCCCCACCCAGTCATGACTAGGCAAATCTTCGGTCCAAGGAAGCTCTAAGAAACACAAATCAAACTGAATCGCCTCGCAAACATTTTAAGAGAACTGGCTGATAACCTCTGTGTCATTTGGGAGTTGAACTCCGGGAAATCGTAGGGTTTCATACACCAGTGTCTGTGCAGAAAGTTAAACAGGGATGCGCATATGAACAGGACTTCAGCATCCTAAGAACATCACTACTAGCGGGCAGCTGCCCACCCCACACCCCATCACTGCCCTTGCGGCCTCATACATACACACACATACACCCCTAACCACAGCATGGAATCTGGCCTTGAGACCCCCTGGGGCGGGGCACTGGCCTATATGAGGTCCCTTGCCAGAAGGCTGGATGAAAGAGTGTCACCTCTGACAGGGCGATCAGGATGAACAGTGGCAAGTGTGAGTTTGTGACAAACTGGGCTCTGGCATCGGGAGCCAGTGTTAGTGGGCGCTGGTGGCATGGAGCCAAAACATCCTCGTCTTTGTCCATCGTTGGGGGCGGTCCCAAAATGGGAGTCTGGACCTTCCAACCAGCACCTATTTCGTGGCCGACATCTTCAACCTGCAGGTAAAACTGGCTGCTTCTCCAGCCTGAAGCTCTCCTAACACTCCGTGAAATGGGACAGGTGTGGGCAGGCCCTGCCCTGCCCTGCCCCCTCAGACTCGCTCACTGGCCGGAGAAGGAAAAGGAAACACGGCATCACAGCCGAGGTCTTGGAAAAAAAAAAAAAAAAACCCTTTTTGTTTTTTCAGACTTCCTTGTACCTGGAAGATTTTAACCCTGATAAAGTACAGTAGCTGCAAACTCCCCAGTGAAGCCAAAGGTGTGTGTTAGTTTCCAAACCCGGGATCAGGAAGGGAAGGGGAAGTACAGCCCCTCCTCGAAAGAGGAGGGACTTCTGAAATCCCATATAGAGATGGAGTTTTTGTTTCTTTGATTCCCACCCGAGAAGTATGTTTCTTGGGGGCTTCACCCTTAGCAGTCAAAACTCTGTGGACTCTGAGAACAAATACCCCAAGTTCTTTATGGGTTAGACTTGATGGCTTCAAAGGAGCCTGGACCTCACTGAGCCATGCAGTGTGGGGGGGGTCCTCCAGGAGTCAGGGGTCAGCGTGGAGATTCTCCACAACACAGAACCAACTGGGCCAGATCACCCACCACTGGGACCTAAGACATGCCTTCCAAGCCTGGTGGTCCACGGTCATCACTGCACACTCGTGTCCAACAGGACGTGTCTCCAGATTTGGTAGAGAGGAGACCAGTGGGTGGGTGATGGGGGAACGGACAGAAAAGGAAAAAGGATTCCAAAGCTCAGCTTCCCCTAGTTTTTAAACTCAGTTCCAAGAGAACTTCTGAGGCCATTTTCTTTCTCTGGGGTGTCTGGGAAACTTCCTTCTCCCAGCACCTTTGCATTAATTCAGTTCCCCATGCTGGAGCCCCTCGGGAGAATCTTCCCCCCAAGAAACAGGCAGGGAGGCCTTCCCAAGGCCCTGGGCAGCTGTGTTCCTCGCTTTGGGAGCAGTAAGGCCACACCGACACTTCAGCCTTCCCTTCCTGTGTGCCTACCCACTGTCGCAAAAAAAGGCCATTTTTTGGGGGGGGGTACATATCATTGTCACATGACCGCCAAAGGAGGATAGGCCAGGACCACGATGGCACATGACGATACTACAGCCCAGAGATGCACAGCCTTCTTGGAGGTTCCATCTCCTGTCCCGGCTTATTAGGTGATATATGTGGGGAACGACAGAACAGTTCACCTCAGTCTCACGGGAGAGCTAGCCAGATGCCATAGTGTTTGCTGCTGCTGCTAAGTCGCTTCAGTCGTGTCCGACTCTGTGCAACCCCATAGACAGCAGCCCACCAGGCTCCCCGGTCCCAGGGATTCTCCAGGCAAGAACACTGGAGTGGGTTGCCATTTCCTTCTCCAATGCAGCAAAGTGAAAAGTGAAAGGGAAGTCGCTCAGTCATGTCCAACTCCTAGCGATCCCATGGACTGCAGCCCACCAGGCTCCTCCATCCATGGGATTTTCCAGGCAAGAGTACTAGAGTGGGGTGCCATCACCCTCCTCAAATCCTTTTCTGGAACAAGGCAGAATAAATAAGTAACAAATAAGAAGATAAAGAAAACATCCTTCTCTGACACCAGAAGCTAATAACACAAATGAAGCGCCACCTCCCGCAAGGACATAGATCTTCCAGTTAAAGAGCACTGGACTTCCCTGGTGGCTCAATGGTAATGAAGCCGCCTGCCGATGCAGGAGATGTGGGTTCGATCCCTGATCCGGGAAGAGCCCACTTGCGGCAGAGCAACTCAGCCCGTGCACCTCAACTACTGAGCCTGTGCTCTGGAGTCCGGGAACCACAAATACCTACCGAGCCCACGCGCCCTAGAGACGTGCTCTGTGACAAGAGAAGGCACCACACTGAGAATTTGGAGGACCCCAACTAGAAGAAGAGCGCTCACAGCAGCAAAGACCCAGCACAGCCAATAAACAATTTTAAAAATCCATTGGTTTCAACTGTAAATCAATAAAAATAAAAAAAAATTTTTAAAAAAGAGCACTCTGGACTCTGCACCTGGGCCCCAGCCACTCTCAGTAACCGAGTTCCACACACACAGCAGCTCTGGTTCCTTGTGTTTTCAAGTTGGGCCACCTCCTTTCCCCTTATCTCTTTTTTCATCATCTTCATTTCCTTGGGTCTTTCTGGAGCACTTCCTGTTTCTTGTTCTGATGGCCACACATTTTCTGGAAAGTTCTATTGCCCTTGAGGAATGCGGGTATCAGAAGACAGTGCAAAACTCTCAGGCAGGCCAGGAATGAAATGGCCGATTTAAATATATATTTTTTAAACTCAAGCAGAAGCTGCTGAGAAGCGTGTAGCTGCACGTTCTAAAGAACTCAGAGGTTTCCATTTCTTGTTGTTTTTTTTAAAAGACAAAACAAAAAGAGTGAAAGACATTTATAAGACTCTAACTTAGAGAAGTCTAAGGGGGAAGTTTTGCTTGCTGTAGTCTCATCCTTCAGTCCTGTCCAACTCTTTCGCGACCCCAAGGACTGTAGCCAGCCAGGCTCCTCTGTCCATGAGATTTCCCAGGCAAGAATACTGGAGTGGGTAGCTATTTCCTCCTCCAAGGGTTTCTTTCCAACCCAGGGATCAAACCTGTGTCCCCTGCATTGGCAGACGGATTATTTACCTCTGGGCCACCAGGGAAGCCAGGAGGAGGACGTTAACCTGTTCGGAATTTATCATCAGGTGGGGAAGAGCTCTGTGCATGCACCCACCAAATCAGATTCCAGGGTCCCAGATCATGCGCTTTTCCTTGCCTTTGAACAATCTGGTCCCCTCACTTCCCTCCACAGCACGGTAAGATTCACAGCAGGGGACAGCCTATCCCAGGATCTGACAGCTTCCAATGTTTTTAAATCTCCCAGTCCTCAAAGCCCCTTCCTAAACAACGCTCTTTCCACGCTCCCCTTAACTTTCTTTTTTTAATAAAATGTTCATTTCCATACTTCCACTTCACGGTTATCTGTTGCCTAGAAGTAGCCTTGAGCACTGGGACTGCTCACTTTTGAAAACTGAACAATGTCAGAAAGGCTTTGAAGAGCCACTCAGAACATTCTTCTATTCAAAAACTCACTAAATATTTTAAAAGGCAGCACACAGTCACGGATGGCTCATTTTTAAATGTGGCAGAAGCCCCTCGGTGAGAGGGCTGCTTCGGACGCGGGGCTGTCCCTGCTCCTGGAGCTCAGGGCCACTTGCCCAGAGGTGAGTTGGAAGCTCCAGCTGGTGCCAGCTTTGCTGATGGCCCAGACATGGGCCATGCCCCAACACGCTGCCACGGTGGCTGCCACCAAGGTTCCAACCGAGAGGTCAACACCTAGATTATTTTGAAGCGACCTGGAAATTGAAAAGTGTTAGTTGCTCGGTCGTGTAGGACTCTTTGCAACCCCGTGGGGTGTAGCCCGCCAAGCTCCTCTGTCCATAGACTTCTCCAGGCAAGAATACTGGAGTGGGTTGCCATTCCCTTCTCCAGGGGATCCTTCTGACCCACGGATCGAACCCACATCTCCTGCAATGCAGGCGGATTCTTTACCATCTGAGCCACCAGGGAAACCCTGAAGCAACTTACCCGGCAACATTAAGCCTGGCCTACAGACCTAGAAATGTCAGCTGCATTTGGATCACTACATCGGGCTTGGCGACTCAGAACCCAAGGCCAGCGTGTTTCCTTGTTTGCTTCCTTCCCTTTTCTTTCCTCAGACGCTTTTGGTATCCGCTGGCAGAAACCCACACCGGATCTTCTTTGCTGTACTGGCTTTCAAGAGAGACCCTTGTGTTTTTCTGTAATTCAAAACCCTCCCTGAGATCACTGTTACAAGAACCCTGAACAGCAGCACAAGTTCATACCTTGCCATTCCCTGCAGGAAGATGTCAATCAAGGGGCTTCCCAGGTGGCTCAGTGGTAAAGAATCTGCCTACAATGCAGGAAACACGGTTCAATCCCTGGGTCAGGAGAAGGAAATGGCAACACACTCCAGTATTCTTGCCTGGGAAATCTCATGGACAGAAGAGCCTGACAGGCTATGTGTGTCCCGGGAGGACAAGTTAATTGCTTAGTCGTGTCCGACTCTTTGCAACCCATAGCCCACCAGGCTCCCTTGTCCCTGGGATTCTCCAGGCAAGAACACTGGAGTGGGTTGTCATTTCCTTCTCCAAAAGGAACTACAGAAAGAAAGAAAGGGAAGTCGCTCAGTCGTGTCTGACTCTTTTTGACCCCATGGACTGCAGCCTACCAGGCTCCTCCATCCATGGCATTTTCCAGGCAAGAGTACTGGAGTGGGTTGCCATTTCCTTCGTCCATGGGGTCACAAAGAGTCGGACATACTTAGCAATTAAACAACAACGTCAACCAAGTCACTTTACCCCTCTGAGCTTCATTTCCTCATCAGTAGAATGGGAATAACATGCCAGCTTCCGAAGAGGGCTGGGGGAGCAAATGAGATCCCACACGATCCCTATAAAATCCACACATCCCCACACATGCACGTATTATGGTTGGGCTTTGTATGTTTCATGTTTTATTATCCATCTTGTACCTGGCAGTGGGTGTTTCAGGCAGTGCCCTTCTGTGTAACTCTGGCTGTAATAAAACCCTGGAGGAATTTTAATGCAGCGAGCCTAATGCATTAGAGGTTCCAGGGAAATAGAAACTTGCAAACATTGAGGAAACATCATTTTTTATTGTGACTCTTGGGAACCAACACACAACTGGGCTCCTGCAATGAAATGCTGCTCTCCCTCTGCTAGTAGGGGTGTGTGTGTGTGTGTATGTGTGTGTGTGTGTGTGTGCGCATGTTTTAATGAGCACTGAAAGAATTGTTCCTCCCTATTATGCTGGTTATTCTAATAATACCAATAAAGGTATCAGGGATGTTCAATAAAAAGCACACCTTTAATTGAGTTATTATTCAATAAAAAGGCCGTAATTGAGAGCAATAGTTTAAAAGGGCTCTCCTAAGGCCGAGTGATACCAACTAGAAGGGTATTGCTGCTTGCAGGGGATTTAGTGGTTCAGGGCTTCTCCAGAGCCACAAGCGGACACCGCCACCCAGCTCAAGCAGGGCCTGCGGTGATCGCCAGCCAGGGCCTTCCTCCACCCAAAGGTGGAGGCAAAAGTGAGAGTCCTGACACTTGGAGGCTGAAGAACGAGCTGAGTCTTGGTTTCGTGTGTCCCCTATGGCTTGCGAAGCCCTTGACAGTTAGTTTGGCATTTTCACAGCCATCAAGGCATTTCGCTCACATATGACCTCCGAGGGGGGCCAGGCCAGGTCCACATCCCTGCCAGCATACAAGGATGCTGCAGCTGAGAGAAGCAAGAGCCCCACCTCCCCTCGAGAGCAAGGGGAGGGCCACGCCCCTGCATAGACTTCCCCACCCCTGGCTCCATCCCAGCTGCCCCCCAGCAGCCCCTGAGAGATGGACCATTCTCTCCCTTGTCGGGGCCTGTTTCACAATGAAAAGGTCCTCCTGCCACGCTGCGTGTGCCCTCCCAGGGAAGGACATCGATTACCCTTTGATGGAAGCCAGTCGGGTCCACCATGGGCTTGTCCCAGGAGTGGAGACGTTTCACAAGAGCAGGTGAGTCCCTGAGACAACAGGCCACTCAGGAGCTGGAGAAGGGGTGATGAGATGCTGGGCAGTCAGATGGAAGGGCAGGCTGCTGGATCCAGGGTCCGCCACCCCCGCTGCTTTCCCTCTCTGGGTTTTATGATGCCCAGTGCCCAAGGAGAGGGCTGGACTCAGTGGCTGGCCACCTAGTCCTCCAACAGAATCTATACCTGCTAACAGTGTCGTCTCTTCAGTCCCAAAATGATAATAATTATTATCAATATTATCAGATCCCCTGGATGAAGGCATGGCAATCCACTCTAGTATTCTTGCCTGGAGAATCTCATGGACAGAGGAGCCTGCTGGGCTACAGTCCATGGGGTTGCAAAGAGTCGGACACAACTGAAGCAACTAAGGACATTATCTCTAGATATGTAGACCCCTTATTAAACAGTATCTCCCCTTTCTTGATCCCAGAAAGAAAACTTTCAATTGGTTTCCTTGGGTGGGGGGCAACCTTTCTAAGTTTCATATTCACATCATTTCTGAGCATAGTCATCTATGAAATCTACAAGCACCCCTGCTTGTTCTGAAACAGTTCAGTTCAGTCGCTCAGTCGTGTCCAACTCTTTACAATCCCATGGACTGCAGCACACCAGGCTTCCCTGTCCATCACCAATTCCCGGAGCTTGCTCAAACTCATGTCCATTGAGCCAGTGATGCCATCCAGCCATCTCATCCTCCGTCATCCCCTTCTCCTCCTGCCTTCAATCTTTCCCAGCATCAGGATCTTTTCCAAAGAGTCAGTTTTTAGCATCAGGTGGCCAAAGTACGGGAGTTGCAGCTTCAGCATCAGTACTTCCAACACACGCTACCAAACAAACCTCAGCCTCTCCGAGAGAGGTGGTGGAGCTGGGGGGAAAATAATGGCAGCAGTAACAATCAACTGTCCTTAAAGCCTTCCATGAGCCTCACACAATTAAGGCGGATTGTCTTCACAACAACCCCCAAGGTCAAGGACTGTCATCAGCACCATTTCACAGATGAGGAAACTGAGGACTGGAAGAGAGAAGGTGATCCGCCCAGAGCCACACAGCCAGCTGTGGTCTGGATAGAAGCCTGGTCTAAAGAGGAAAGGGTGCAGACCCAGGCCCCTCCCAAGTCAAGGGACCCGGGGCAGGAGACGGGGCAGTCGTGTACATCTTGGGATCGCTTACCTTTCCTCCCAGCCACGTGCTAGGCAATGTGCAGACGCATTGTTCTTGGTGAGAACTGCAACAACTCAGTGAAACCCTGCTGACTGTCTCGTGCAGAAGCGGTGGGTGTGCTCTGTTGGGTACTGGTGCCGGCTGGTGGTAACGGCAGTAGCATGACTACTGTGTGTGCCAAGTCGCCCAGCCGCGTCCGACTCTTTGTGACCCATGGACAGTAGCCCCCAGGCTCCTCTGTCCATGGGATTCTCCAGGCAAGGAGACTGGAGTGCGTTGCCATGCCCTTTTCCAGGGGATCTTCCCAACGCTGGGAGGGAACCTGAGTCTCCTGGCTCTCCTGCTTCGGCAGGTGGGTCCTTTCCCACTAGCACCACCTGGGAAACACTACTGCTACCAAGTGGTCTCCCTGCTGCTGAAGTTGCAGAGCCAGCCTCAGTCTAACACAGCCAAGGCCCCTCCGCCAGCGGCCGTGGCAGACATCAACCGGTCCACCCCCGCGCTTGTCCTGCCGCCTCGGAATCCTCTTGAACCCAGAGCTCTGGACAGCTGCGACTGCCATCCCTGGACCTCAGCTCACACAAGCCCAGGAAGTGGGGAACCAGGATACAGGGCTGAACAGGCAGGTAGCAGGCTGTGTCCTATACTTGCCTTGCATTCACTCACTGAACAAGCAGGAGCTGGCCACCCTTGATCCACCAGCTATTTTGCTGGTCTCCAGGGATGCAGCTCTCGAATCCCAGAGGAGACAAGAGCGCCTGGTAACCCTCTCAATTATTTCACGAAAAATGAGTGCCAAGGTCAAGTTCAAGGTGCTGGGAGAGAGAAGCATGCAAGGGCTTGACTGACTTGGGGGCTTAGAACCTGCATCACTCCATGTAGTCTGCTAATTCTATGCCTGTGACCATTTGTGATAGAGGCAGCTGAGAGAGCGCAAGCAGGTTGTACAAGACCACCCGACTGGCCTTGGGTTATTTATTTAAAATCCATCATCGGAACGGGAGTCCAGGCTCCCTGAGGACCGAGCTGACCCCCCACTGCCAGGACTCTGGCCACGCACAGGGTGACGAGCGCACACGTGCTTCAGAGTCAGGCGTGCCTGTGTTAGCTGGGTTCTGTCTGCTTGCTCCCCTGCAGTCGGGGTCCCTGGAGTCATCACAGGTAGGAGAAGGGCGTCTGCCCAGGTCTGGGTGAACCTGCCCTCCAGGTGAGGCCCTCTGGGCGAGGCCGCCTGGGGAGCAGGGCTCAGCTTGGCGTTCAACAACACGCCACTCCCCCGGCTCACCAGGCAGGGCCCCACCCAGCACGCCCACGCCTCCCTGCTGGCTGTGTTCCACCCACCGGAGCACGCTGGGATCCAGGTGACTAAAGAATCTAGACAGGCTTCCACGGCCCTGGCCCACCTCTGAGCCACCCCGGCAGAGTGGGCAAGTGGGCGGGCCAGTGACCCTCCTGAGTCACAGCCTTGATGGTCCTGCTGCCCAGAAGAAGCACCAAGCACTCAGCCTTCAGCATCTGGCTGGACTCACTGCCCACCAGTGCCCTGGCCCCCGCAACCCTTCTGGTCCTTGCCTTGCCCGTGCAACTCACAGCTCCGTGCACCTGCCATTCCTGCCACCTGGAAGGCCTGCCTTTCCTTCTCACCCTGCAAGCATCTTCTGAGACCTGGTCCCAGGACAACCCCTCTGTATCCCCACGGCCTTGCAGGTTTAGCTGCTCAGTCGTGTCCAACTCTTTGCAACCCTATTGACTGTAGCCTGCCAGACTCCTCTGTCCATAAGATTTCTCAGGCAAGAGTACTGGAGTGGGTTGCCACTTCCTCCTCCAGGAGATCTTCCCGACCCAGGGATCAAACCAGGGCCTCCTGCCTCTCCTACGTCGGCAGGCAGATTCTTCACCGCTGAGCCACCTGGGACACCCCTACAGCCTTGGGGGATTGCTACTTGACGTTCATCACTGCCTGTCATCACCTTTCCTTGACTTTGGTGGGCTTGACATACATACAACCTGCACGAGCCAGTGGTGGCTTTGTGCTCTCCAAAGGGCACTCACAGAGACTCTGAAAAGTGGGTTCTAATCCAGCTTCTGCATAAAAAAGAAACTCAGTCTCATCACAGTTAAGTGAGGGGCCCCAGATCAGACAGCTGGGTCACAGAGCCCAGATTCACACCTGGGTTTGAGCCCCAGGCCTGGGTTGCATCCGACACACACCTGGCTGCCCCTCCACCGGGCCTGCAGACTCTGCTGTAACCGGCCTTGAGGTGGGGCCTGAACCCACCACAGCAAACCATTCCACCGGCTTCCGTGCACCCCAGCGAGCTGACCGGAGCCGCAAGCTGCAGGCTGTGTGCAGGAAATGCCACGCGGAGCTCGGCTGAGAATAGAGCGGCCTAACACGTGAGAAACCTCGCTCCACCGCAGTCCACTCACTCTGAGCATCCTGCGGTAGGGGTCACCTCTGTGCTCCAGGTGCCCGGAGTTACCCCGGGCTGGGGGACTGGGCCTCTAGCCTCCACCACAGCCTTACACTAAGGCCCTGCCATCCCCCAAGACAGCCCAGGTGCACAGAAACACGAGTGGAGCGAGAGCGGCATCTGGGGAAGTTACTCCACCCAAGGAGTAATCTTGTCCCAAATGGTCGAGGGACACATCTTTCCCATTCACTCATTCGCTCATACATCCGGTCGCCATGTGCTGGGTGCTAGGACCCACAGCAGGACCTACTTGGAGGGATCAGCCAAGACCCCTCGCCACCCCCAGGAGACCACAGGTGGGGACCGGGGAGCAGGAGTGGGCTAAGCTGTGACACAGGATTCTGAGGCCCACCAGGGCCTGCCGAGTGACCTCAGAGCACCCAGGGAGAAGGCAGGCAGGAAACGCCACGTGGAGGTGAGTTCCAGACAGAAGGAAAGCAGCGCCTGCCCAGATCCAGGGTGGAGGGCCGTGCACGAGCACCTTTGGGTGAACTGAACAGAAAGCAGCTCTGGTGGCTGCAGACGGAGGCAAGGGGGGAGCAGGAAGGGAGAGGCGATGAGGAAGGCTAGGCTCTGCGGGGAATTCTGCAGGCGTTTTCATCCGAGGCATCCCCTGCTGGCTCTGCAGGGTTCCAGCACAGGGAACACGCACACGCCATCCAAATCCAGGGCTAACCGGTCAGTGTGAAGAAGGTTCCCAGCTTTCAGTAGTCTTAGTCTCCTCCTAGAAAGCCAGGAGCCCTTCAGGACAACACCCAAGGTCACACTCCATCTCTACCCAGAGACCATACCGAGGAAGCAAAAGCCAGGAGGCTCTTCTCAACACGTCTATCCCTTTGTTCCTTCCTCCTTTCTTTCCTTCACACAGGCAGGCAGTGTGTTCTGCGTGCCAGGCCGACGCTGAGCAGAGGGATGCCCACATGGAGCCTGCAGTCCAGAGCAAGAGGCTACTGACTCCACAAGTGTCCACTAAGGCTCAGACCAGTAGGTCACTAAGAAAGCATGTGCCAGGACCCAGAGGAGGAGAGGGTGACAGGCTGGGAGGACGTGGGGGGCTACTCCCGAGAGGAGACCCTGGGGCTGATCTCAGAAGGAAACGCCGTTGCAGAGAAAGGAAAGAAAGGGTGTGCCCTGCAGAGGAAACTGCAGGCCTGAAGGCATGGAGGTGGGACCCTGGATTGACGGAGGGTAGGGCCTGGATGTGGAACTGAAGAGCGGACGTGGGATCCCTCTGCGGAGGCTCTGAAAACAGGCAAGACACTGAGCCGCAGAGAGACCACATTCCACTGCTGCGAATTCCATCACAAGGAAAAAAAAAATTTTTTTTTAATGAAGATTTTTCAAGCCCATACTAGAGGCCTTACTCGAATCACAAACTGTTCAGTATAAGAAAATCTCAGGACAACGAAAGGATGGAGGTGAACCTCTGGGAGAGTTTGGTTTCAGACCAGACCTGCCCAAAGTATGAAACCATAAGGCATAAAGACATGAAATGGGCGGGGTGGGAGAGGGGGCCAGGTAGAAAACACAAAGAGAGAATTCCAAACCCCATCTATGAGGATCACTAGCCTAGGAAGCGAGGAGGCTTCTAAATCGGCCTCCCCAGTGTAAGTTCTGTTATGCCAGCCAGCCGTTTATCCGAGCACCAAAGCCTGTGAAGCCACCTTCAGGAATGGCTCGGTCCAGACTCTCAGCGGAACAGGGAAGGATGAAAATTGAACCACAGCTGCAAGCACCATGCACCCGAGATTTCCCCCCAAACAGTCTCGATTTCAACTGCTCGATTCTGTGGTCACACCAGGTGTGCAGTTCAGGCTCAGGAAGCAGCCGGCCAGCCCCGAAACAAAGCGACACCGCTAACTGCGGGGACATCTTGGGGCTGGGTGAGAGCTGTGGTGTTTGCGAGTCAGATGGAAGAGCCAGAGGCAGGACACACAGAATCAGTTTGTACGTGGCAACTCACGGCATTCTCAGAAACCTGCGGCCCATTCCCCCAGACCATCTTTATACAGTACCCACTCCCCACGTTGCATAGGCATTGGGAATAAGACATCTTCCCTGAGACAGACAAATACATCATCAGACTCCCCTGAAATCAGCTTTCTGTAGACTTCACTGCAAAGAACCTACACTTTTCCAGGGGGTGCTGGTGAGCTGACAGATGTATATATTCTTCCCCCCACTCCAATATAAGGTTTTCTGAAAGGATTCTAGAATGCTAGGGACAGGAATTTAGCAGACAACATGAAGAGGAAACATAGAGCAGATCATCCTTATCACTTAATGGAAAAATACAGAGCAAATTAAGAAATTAAGGGGCAAAACCAATCGTGCGGCGAGCTGCTTGCATGCGTGAACGCTGGCGTGTACACACATGTGCACACGCCAAGCACATCTCACGCACACGTTCTGGCTGACACAGGAAGTCTCCCCTCTCTGAAATTCACAACTTCCTTCATGCAGCAGGCCTCCATCCTCCGTTTCCTTAAATCCACAAAAATCTCCACATTTCACCCCAAGAAGTATTACAGGGGCAGTAAATCTCGTTTTAATGGAGTGTACGTTTAGCTCGGAGGAGATAATTGACGTTATGGAGAGCCTCGACGCTGAGCTATATAGGTTAGCTAACGCAGAGGGGACTCATAGCCACACACCACAAACAAGCAGTAATATATGTATATTGTTCTGAGTGGCGTTACAGCAAAAGTGTTCGGGTCCGCGGGGATTGATAAAACACAAGAAAACAGCAGACGCACACTTGTAAATTTGCCTCATTTGTCTCTGAAGTTAAAGGTTATTCCCTTGTTCTGAATCTGTAATAAAAACACGCTAGCCCAAGGTTTGTGGAGAATGTTTGAATATTTAAATTGTGTATAATGATGGGCAATTATAGGGTAAAAACTGGACCCTATGAATGGGGCAGCGCTGTCTGGATCACCAAGTGTTTCCCCAACCAACGACTCATTTATATTTAATGCATAAGCACTTCTAACCCTCCCCCTCCACCCCCACCGGCCTCCCCCACGCCCACCCGGCCAAAGAGCTGGAGGGGCTGTTAACAGATCTCACCGCCACTAACCGGTAACCAACCAAGCTGAGCTTTGCCTGGGTGAGCAGATTCCTTTCTTTCTCTTTCCTTTTCTCTTTTTAGTTCTGTTTTCTTAAGTACGCCTAGTACGTCCCCACAACCAAGAGCTGAGACTGAGGTCGTGACTCTCCAGGACAACTTCTGAGGCATCATCTTTCCTCGTGGCCAGCATTGCCTCTGTGTTGCCTGGGAGCCGAGGCCAGGAAGGTTGGGGGGCGGGGGTGGTCTCCACCCCGAAGCGGGCGCCGCTCCCTGGAGGACAGCAGGGGGCCCTGCAGGGAGCCCCAGCTGTGCTGCCCTCTGAGGTGGCACCTTGGCTTCTGGGCTGGAACTGAGGTGCCCGGCTGGCCCCAAACAGGTTAACCAACTGCAGAGTTAGAGTAACTGCAGCCAGCTTGTCACCGAGCACAAAAGTCATCAGCAAGTGAATGTTCTTTTCTGCACCACAATTAAGACGAATCAATACGACGTGCCACAAATGGTATTTTACTCTCAATAAGAACTCGAGCTGAGTTTATTCAGAATATTTTAGCGCTTCCCCGGGGGATTTTGGGCCGACGCAGATGGCAAATAAAGTACTCAGCCTAAGGCTACAGCACATTATGGTAATTCTAATGTCAGATGTACTTTAATATACAGCTCTATTTAATCACCCCATTATTTCACATTTCCATATGAAAACCTGCGGCACTTCTGCGACGCCTCGCCTCTGCCACAGCGCCAGCTCCCTCCAACCTGCGGGCAGCGGGGAGATGGCCATCCTCACCAGGCCCAGCTCCCAGCGCCGGGGTTTCCGGATGCCCTCCACACAGCAGAGCTGCCCAGCATGATCGGGAAGTCAGAGGGTTCGTAGAGGCGCCAGACACCTCGGGAGGTGAGGGAAAAGAGGAGGCCAGCTACACACCTGCTACACACAGGTTCATGCAAAAATGCAGGTGTACACACACACACACCCTCAGATGGAGGAGAGAATTATACCAGGCTCACCCCTCCGCCACTCTCCAAACACCAGCATCGAGGCTGGATGGCCCAGTGG
The DNA here is from genome assembly GCF_014754425.2 of Oryx dammah. Lineage (NCBI taxonomy): Eukaryota > Metazoa > Chordata > Mammalia > Artiodactyla > Bovidae > Oryx > Oryx dammah. The sequence goes on along the minus strand of NW_024070200.1, from coordinate 5,749,919 downwards.
CTAGACCCAACCAAGGATCTAGCAAGGAAGCTGGCAAGATGTGCTTCCTGCACCATGGCTGGCACAGCACCGCCCACCCACCGGCCCCACGAGGGCAGAGGGAGGCAGCAGCAAGGCCAAGGGTGAGAGGAAGTATGCAGGGTGAGTGGAGGCTGTCTGGTGACAAAGGAGATGGGGAGAGCGAGCATTAGGCAGGCATATGGGGCAAAGAGGCTGCCGCCCAAGCTGCCCATGCGCCTGCAGGCACGAAGCCCCCAGGACGGTCCTGTGGGCTTTGCACCAGACAGTCTGAAGGGGAGGAGCCCAGGCCCCAGGGGAGGTGGAGCCACATGGATTCCAAGTGGCTGGGCACCTCAAGGGCTGGCTCGGGCGGCCAGCTGGCGGGGAGAAGCCGGCGGAAGCCTGGGCTTTGGCTGAGCCCAGGAAATCGCTCACACGCTGTCACATGCAGACTTGGCCACACGGCGCTGCAGAGAGGCCCAGCACGAAACCCGCTGCCGGCCCAACATGAGATTTCTCAAAGATGGGCTGCTGATGGGCGAAAGGAAACCCAGCACCTGGCACCTGACCCTATTGGGTGCCCTGTGAACAAGTCAACATTTAAAGGCACAGCACAGGATTCCTGGAGACGGTTACAGCAGATGTATCCACATGAGACTCCAGCCTGCAAGCAGGCGAGGTTCCACTGCTGACACGTGCATGGGAGCGGGGGTGGGGCTGGGGGACTGCCTCTCAGGGAAGCAGGGAGGCGAGCGGAGAGGAAGGGGTTGGGGGACAGAAGAAAAAAAGAAGCAATATAACTGAGACGGTCCTAGCACGTATCGCCAGAAATGCTAGCAAACTCCTCAGAACTGTCCATTTACCAATAAGGCGATCAGATACCTAATTCTAGCAGATATGCCTCGTAAGTGCAGTCAGCGAAAATTTTTTTTTTTTGAGGAAAACTGCTCGATGACTTGAACGTGCAGATTCTGGCTATTCCAAATCCTGCAGGTACCGCTGTGACCGCAGCTCACCACCTACCATCCACCACCCCTCAGAGTGGGATCATCCTGTGACTTCTTTATAAAACACACTTCAGGGGGTAAACTCAACAGTGGGAACTCACTCTTGATATCCAAGGCCTTTGATTCCACCCTATTATTATTGGTGATTCGTGAACCTAAAAATAGATACTAATATTCCCCAGTTCTCTTCCTGGCTGCAGCAACAGCCAGTTTGGGGCCGGGGGGAAGAGCTAGAACAGTGGTTCTAACTGACGACTATTCTGCCCCTCTCTGGGATTTTGGCAATGTCTGGAGATATTTTCAACTGCCGTGATTAGGAGGCTGGGGGTGCTACCAGCATCTAACGGACAGAGGCAAGGATGCTGCCAAACATCCTGTGGCAAAGAGTGGTCCAGCTCCAAAAGACAGCAGTGCTGGGGTGGCCAGTCCTGAGCAAGACGCTCCACCTAAGTTAACACGGCTTCCCAGGAGCACCGTGGCTGCACCTAGCAAAGCTGACTGCAAGAGGAAAGTGGGAATCAGGGTGGGGCAGAGTGAGAAGGAGAGGAGAGAGAGGGTGGAGAGAAAGTCTGAGACCAGAGGGGAAAGAGAGGAGGGGCCCCCATCACTGGCTTTTGGCAGTAAGCAGACTTGTGGAATCCCAGTCAATTTCATCATTATAGAAATCATGTGAATTCCAGAACTGCCTGGAGATGCAAATATCCGGGGCTCCTAGGGAGCTCTGTGCCTCGAAAAGGGGAAATGCCACCCCACACAGGCAGAGGGAGAGGAAGCAGCCAATGTGTTAGCACCCTCTCCCCCCGGCCAACCACCAAAAAAAAAAAAAAAATCCATCCGTGACGGACACCTCCCCTCCAGAACAGGGCTCAGCCACCAATGCCAGGGACGTCAGGGGCTGCCCTAGATTCAGCTGCTCAGACGTGAGCCTTGCAACAGCGGCTGCAGGAGATGAAAACCCAAATATACTTCCTGAAGTCAAAGAGATAAAAATACAATTTCTGTTGCGTACACCACTCTTTAACACCGGCAGCAATCCTGACACGTGGGGAGCAGGGGAAGGGGGAGCGGGGAGGATGACCACGCAAGCTTAAGTCCATTTAAACACAGATACACACACACACGCACACACACACACGCACACGTACGATCTGGAGAGATTAAATAAAAAGTACAATTAAGGACCACTCAGAATCCCAAGGCCTTGGAGGACGTGCTGCCTCCAGAATATTTTTAGAACAATCACTAGAGTGATTCTTCTTAGTTGCAGAAACACTCCAAATCAGAAAGTCAATTTTTCCTCTATTTGCAGAAGTGAGCTGGCTCCACTGGACAGAATGTGTGTGTTTTGCTTGGCGGCTGTTCACAACGCTGTCTTGGCAGCGTTTCCTTGGAGCGCGCACGGCGAACCTGGCGCTCACACAGTAGCACTTTCATCTGAAGCGCCCGGGCCACGCTTCCCTAATAACAGCCTGGGAGCTGCAAAACCCCTGCAAGCCCAGCCCTTCACACGGGGAACAGAGCAGGGCTTTCGGGGCCCCTCTCGCCACAATAGGGACTGAAAACTGGGGCTGGTGCTTTGAACAAAACTACTAAAAGGCGGAAAAGAAAACAATGCCAGTGCATTCTGGCCACCTTTCGCCTTGCCCCCTGCCACAGACACACACACACCCAACCCCAGTGGTTTCTCCGTCCCTCCCGCTGCCCACACAGGCACCAGATTATCTCTGGATCTGCTGAAGTTTGGATGGGTAGGGACAGGGCCACTGCAGAGCCACACTGAGGCTGGGTACCGGGGCCTGAGAGATCTGGTTCTCCTGCTTGGTGGCCTTGGCTGAACATGAATGCGTGAACTCAACGCTGAGCTCTGGTTTCCTTCTCCACCAGTGGGGTTAATACCTGTCTTGAGGATCTAGAGCAGGCGTGTCAAGAATCTTAGCATTGGGTCAGTGCCCAAGGGAGGTAGCTCTTCGAGGGTAAGGATGTGAATGGGTGAGTCGCAGAATGAGTGAATGGATGACCCAGTGAATAGATGAGGGAAAGAATGAGTGGGTGAATGAATGACCCAGTGACTAGATGAATGACTGGGTGAGTGAGTGAACTGAGTGAGTAGTGAATAAATGAGTGGGTGAATGAATGACCCAGTGAATAAATGAATGACTGGGTGAGTGAGTGAACTGAGTAAGTAGTGAATAAATGAGTGAGTGAGTGAATGACAACAGGATGGGGCCAGGGGGAGGAGCAGGAGGAGAGGGAACTCTCATGAGCCCACCCTGCTCCATCACTGATCAGGAGCGAGGGTCCCGCCCTCCCCATCAGAGGAGCTGTCACTCAAAAAAGGGACTTCCAGGTACCATTTCCGCCCCGCCCTGGCTTCAAGAAACGTAGTTATTTTGGCCTCTTAGAACTGGCTCATCACCACTGTCTCTGCTTCACACGTTCCTCTTTCTTTCTCTCTGTGTTGTTTACAAAGGTTTCATTATGTTTTCAACTAATCAGAAAGGGCCCGCTAATACACAATTAACATGTGATTATAAAAAAAAATTAAAATAGCTTCCAGAAGAAGGAAATGTAATTAAGTAGAGAATGCTTTTCAATAAGTGCTTGCTTTAACCCATTGTCAGAACACAGTCTACATTCGTCCACAATGCCTGGAACAGATGCCAAGGGCAGAATGTTAAAAGCAAGTTTTAAAAAAAAAAAAAGGTCATTATTTTCTGGAGGAATAATAACCATCAACTTGGCACACCATGCTAGAAAACTCAGATTCCGGCTGCAGAGGGCTGACCTCCCCCACCCCAAATCCTCTCAGCACCGTTTTCTGCAAAAACACTTCCCTTCTAAAATATAAGATAAATGATTAGACCCAAATCTAACATAATAAGTGAAACGAAGTGAAGAAACAACAGCCAAACACACACATCTACGAACTCCACCATTAACAGAAGTTCTGGTCCAGACCCTGAAGAGAGCTTGACATCACCACTTTTTAATCATGTCTGGGATCATTTTATTTCAATTATTTCGGCCAAGTTTCAGAAGGAATCTGTCTTAAAAAAAAAACAAAAACCCAAATCTAAAATGGATTTTTAACCTCACATTCGAGAAGCAATCTGACAAATCAAGGGTTTTGTCTTCTCCTCCTTTTCCTGCAGCCACCCCAAATAAATCCTTTATGTCAATTTATGGGCCCCTATTGAAAAACACCCTGATGCTGGGAAGGACTGAAGCCAGGAGGAGAAGGGGATGACAGAGGATGAGGTGGTTGGATGGCATCACTAACTTGGTGGACACGAGTTTGAGCAGGCTCCGGGAGTTGGTGATGGACACGGAGGCCTGGTGCGCTGCAGTCCATGGGCTCGCAAAGAGCTGGGCACGACTGAGGGGCCAAACTGGCTGACTGATGGGCCCCTCTGTTGATGGTTTCTGCCAACCAAGTGGTGCCCCAGCAAACTGGAAGTTCAAGGAGTTCCCTTTTCCTTGAGAGGTCTGAGAAATGTGTGTGTCCCTACACATGAAACGCCTGGTCCTCACCATAATTCTCCCAAAATAATGGAGAAGAAGCAACATCGGAAAGCCCAGGGCTGGTGGCAAGGCCACCACACAAGTCACCTGCCTCCCTCCTTCAAACCTGAGCACAGAGCAAATGCTCCCAGCCCCAGACTATCCCCAGCTGCGGGCAGGCAGGCAGTGAACAGCCCACACCAACCTGGCCAGTCAAGGGGCTGGGGCTTCTGGACACGCATCCCACCACGGAGGTCGCCTCTGGGCCCTTCTGGGCACCGTCCAGTGCTGCCCCCAGTACCCTGAGCCAAGCATGAGGCACCAGGCTTCTGCTACTGGCATGGCAGTGGGTAGCTGGGTGACCCTGGGCTAGGTGCCCGACTCCTCTGGATCCAGCGTCCGGTGTGACATTCCCCATCTGTGAAATGGCCCCAAGAGGAAGCAAATTTCTCTTACAGGAAGAAAAGTGAGCGTCAAAAGGTTTAGGTGTTTGACCCGAGGTCCTATAGGAAGTAAGGGCCTGGACGATAGGGCCCAAGAGCCTGTCTTCTTAACTACGGGGCCAACTGCAGCCCCCTGGAGCCGACAAGACCCTCGGGGGCGCTGGGCACCCACGGGCACTGCATCAGCAGAACCTCACATCATCCCACAAGGTCTCACTACAATCCACGGGTGAGGAGCCCGCCCCTGAGGGTTTATTTGTGTCTGCCCAGGGGCCACCCGAAGTGTACAAGTAAGGCAGGTGACCACAAGGTCACTCAGCCCTCCCCACGGTACCAGGTGGGGAAACTGAGGCTGCCCGGTGGAAGAAAGACTTCCCAGGTCACAAGTGTGTTCAGTGAGTTAAGCCCTGGTTCCTAACCCGGGCTTCTAAATCCCTCGGCAAACTCACCCCAGGCACCAACAGGCTGGTCCACTCTGACCCAGGGCTCCTTTCAAAGAAAAGGAGGTGAGATCACTGATGGCTTCCCTCAGCACTCCCATTTCACAGGTGAGACAAGAGAGGAGAAGGCACACAACAGGCCCACAGCCGCCGCTTCCCAGCCCAGCACCCTGTCACCACCCCACCCCACACCCACCGAGACTCAGGACTCTTCCCTGGAACCCCTGAGACTGTGACCTGCATTATCTTCATGTCTCTTCACTAACTCCTATTGGGGTCATTGCCTTGGGTTCAGATGGAGAATTCCAAGGCTCAGAGAGGTAAAGCAACCTGCCTGAGGTCACACAGCTGGAACCCATCCTGGGGCCAACAGCCCGGATGACCCTCAAAACTAACTGCAAATACGTTTCCCAATAACAGCACCCCCAACTCTCCCCTAAAGAATAACAGGTCTCTCCAGAGTGGAGCCTCGATCCATCCATTCCTGAATCCCTTCATCACTCAGCACCGTCTGACACATAGTAGGTGCTCTTCCAACACTGGCTGGACTGAATCCTGCCTGCTGTCCAGAAGAGCCGTTAAAATTCTGCAGCCGGCGCCTGCCCTGCGCGTCTGCAGAGCGCAGCAAGAACTGACAATTCTTCCTAGATAAATATCTGGAAAGAAGTCGGGAAACAATTAAAACTAGAAGCTAATAAATGATGGAGAAGCCCAGGAGCCAAGTCCTGGCCCACATCCCAGTCTTCATTCGTGCATCAAAAATACCCCAGCAGTCCGAGCCTTCGAGAGGGCAGCTGGGCAGTGGGGCTGTCCAGCGTAGTATAAATGGGAATTAGATATGATCGAACGTACTCATTGCATTCCCAACGGCAGACACTATCTCCCAACTCCCCCTCCTGTGTCTCCCCAGCCAAGCCCCCTCCTCAGGAACTCGTGACAGATGATCTTGTAACCAGGCAACCAGGAGGAGGAAAGGGCCCCGAGTTCCTCCACGGGATGCGGACGGCTGCGTTCCGCTGAGGGCGCTCCTGGGATGCAGAGCAGTGACACCGTCTTGTGAACTTTAAAAAGTCGGGGGGAGAGGGGTGCACGAGCTATCCCCCCACCATGAAAACTTTAGTGCTCTGGCTTCCTCCTTCACCTCCTGAGCCAGGCCAGCTTTGCAGGGAGACAGGTTTCCGTGTCCCCCACCAATGACAAGCATAGCTACTGACGAACTGGCAACAGAAGGTCCCAGGCCACAGTCTTTCCAGAAAAGACTCTTGCTCTGCAGCAGCCCATCCTCCTTGACTGTTTGCCACCTGCAGCTGTCTTGACAAATGCTCCCAAGGATTCCAGGGAGCCTCAGAGGCTCAACCCGGTCAGCTGCACTCTGGGCAAATATGTGACTGCAAAGAGAGCGCTCTGTATTCATGGGAGCGCGAGTGCTTAGTCTTTCAGTTGTGTCCAACTCTTTGCGACTCTGTGGACTATAGCCCACCAGGCTCCTCTGTCCATGGCATTCTCCAGGCAAGACTACTGGAGTGGATTGCCATACTCTTCTCCAGGCTTCATGGGAGGAGACAGAAAAGGCTCTCGGGGTTCTGGACGGATGAAACAGAAGCTCTGCACATATGCCCATCCGCTCTGATAAGTCAAAGTACTTTTGAGGCTGTGTTAGGCACCTCGAGAGCTCTTTCGCTGGGCATGAGCCAGGTGTCTTCACATCCAAGGTGATGTCGGTCCTCACAGGTTAGGTGGGTGTCATGGTTATCACGCTGATGGTGCTAACAGCAAGGATCCGGGCTAGAGAGCGGAGAATGGAACATGTACCACGAGCTAAGAACTGGCTAGGAACCTGGCTGGAGGGATTTGCATACATGACCTCATGAACTTTATTCTCAGCCTGGGACGATGCTGAGACCCAAGATCTACAACCAGGAGGCAACTGCATGGCTTCCTGCCTTCCTCACCTGTGCCCTTCCCACGGTTCAGGACAGAGCTTTTTGCTACCAGTCATCTTGTTTCAGGGAACTGTGCAGGTTTATTGTTGGTGGCACCGAGCAGATGAGTGAGAAGAGGACCACAGGCAGGGGGGCACGTGTACAGAAAGCCCAGTGCCCGCCAGGCACCGCCCCAGGGTCTAAAGAACCCTCAGCCCTTCCTGCCAGCTAGCTGAAGTCGGTATGCAAAGCAGGGTCCAGATGCTCGGAATTCAGGGCAGAGCTGTCATTTCCTTTCTTTCTCTCCAATAACCATAGTGCACTTAATAAAGAAAAGGAGTGAAGTCGGAAAATTGAAAATTGGAAAAAGAATATTTTTTTTTCCGGGAGGCAAGCCTGTAGGAGGTTCCTGTGGGTATCAGAGGGTAAGGGGCACTCAGGGAGGAAATGAAGACCCTGTCTGGGGGGTGGATATGATCCAAGTATCTAATAAGGCTCTTCTGACGATGCTAAGATACACACACAGCCCCGCATGCTCCCTCTTCTGAGCTGCATGAACAGACGTGAATCTTGCTAACATCTCTATCAAAATGGAAATGACCACCGCCAAAGACTGGGCAGACACTGGAGCAGAGGAGACGCAGAGACTTGAGTCCATCAGCTCAACAGAGGTCCTCACCATACACGCCCCACCACCTCTGGACCAGGCAGCCCCAGAGGAGGAGGCCCTCTGACTCCCAAGTTGGGGCCACAAGAAGGGAATGGAAATCATGGCAATAAAAAGAAGATACCTCCCAAAAGCACAGGCCTCCAAGCCTTTCGTGTTGGTGAGCCATCCATCACCATGGGGGTGACACAAGTGTTTTCAGCTCATATCCCCCTGTTTCATCTAAGGGCCGGATGGTTTTCCAGGAAGTGGGAGGAGCTAATAAAACCACAAGCTTTGCAGAGCCTGAGGCAGGGTGCCGGGCTAAAAACTTCTCTTTCCAATCAGCCAAAGCCACCACAACTTTAAATCAATGTCACTGCATCTTCTGATTTTTAAAGGGACACTTTCTTCTTGTATTAATAGAAAACTTTACAAATACAGACCAGATAAGGAAGAAAAATAGAAACCATCAAAGTAAACTGCCATTAACAATTTGGCTGTCCCTACAGGTCCATTTTCAGTGGACTCAGACACACGGACGTCTACCGATTGAGCGCTTGCTGTGTACATTTTTGGTCTGTGCTTTTCTCTCTTGATATTACACTGGACGCATTCCCCCACATCTCTGGAAACACTGTGATATCATTATTTTTCATTGCTATGGGATGTCCTGTCGTATGGCTGGAATGCCGTTCATGGAGTTATTCTCCTCCTGTTGGAATCCACTTGCTTCCAAAACTTTCCACTATGCCAGGTGGCGCAAGTGGTAAAGAGGCCGCCTGCCAATGCAGGAGACACAAGGGATGCGACTTCAATCCCTGGAGTTGGGACAATCCCCTGGAGGAGGAAATGGCAACTCACTCCAGTATTTCTTATCTGGAAAATTCCATGGACAGAGGCACCTGGAGGGCTACAGTCCACAGGGTCCCAGAGTTGGACACGACAAGGACACAGCAGGGGCACGTCCACGTTACCAGGCATATCCCCTGTTAGTCCTCAGGATGGGGACCCTGAAGTGATACTAGAATTCCTGGCTCCAGGGGTTTAAGGGATCTCGTTTCTTATTCCCAGTTATGCCTCTGACCCTCCAAATACTTGACAACTCACCCTTAAAGGGCACAGGAATACCTACATGTTCTCAAGTCAAGAAAACTTTCCATTTTTTAGTGTCTTTTTGTTTTATGGCTGCAAGATATGTGCGATCTTCATTCCCTGATCAGGGATTGAACCGGCAACCCCTGCACTGGAAGGCGAACTCTTAACCACCAGACCACCGGGAAATCCCTGAAAGCTTTCCATTTGATGGAAAATTTGGGAGAAAAAACTTTCCTAGCAGGGCTGGCAGGCATGCACACATGCTCCTGGTCCCTGCCAGTCTGACAACATCTATAGTGCAGTTGGATGGCATCACCGATTCAATGGACATGAGTTTAAGCAAACTCCAGGAGATGGTGAGGGACAAGGAAGCCCAGTTGCAAAGAGTTGGACACGACTTGGCGACTGAACACCACCACCACCACCACCACCATTGTGCAGGACAGCTGTCTTCCCCAGGGCACCCCAGAAGTATGCCAGGGCACCCCATAAGCACGCCTAGCCCCAATGACCCACCAGTGTGCCTCTCTGGACACCCTGGACACCACCTCCCTCCCCACGGAATGATACCATTGTCCACAAACAATCACTTTTCAAAAAACAAACAGAAGGAGCATGTCGGCCCGATACTTCTGCGAGATAACTCGTCCGCTTCCTGAAAATGCAAGATAATGAATAAAAATGTTCATTACGGAATTATTCACTTTCCTCCCCGATTCACGTCTTGGTAATTACCGTGACCAGCCTAATAAAAACTGCTACAAACCGAAGGTCAACTGGCAGTTAGAAGTGTTCATTTTCATTTCAGTGTATTCATCTCTGGCTCCTAATGGCCTCATTTTCTCCCATGCTCCTTAATAAATACCACTGAATTACAGGTTAAATAGCTAAATTAAATTATTGCAATTACAGCGTGCAGAGCCCTGAATCTGGGTTTACCTTTCCCAGTTCAATTAGAGGCGAAGTTTCAACAGCCGCGGAATTCTGATTGCTGTCAATATTCTCAATTGCTGAGAATCTGCGCGGATGCCCAGATATTTGGTGAGAGGGGCTTTTTTCCCCCCCGTTGTTTCCGAGGGGCTGACTGGAGCGCTCTAGACTGAAACAAAATCACACCATCAAAAGTGGTTTTTGGAAAGAGACCACAAGGCGTAATTGATTCTTTTCGACTGAAAAGGGAAAAAACTTAGCAGGGTTCTGGCTAAATGTTCTGTGTGTGTGCGTGTGCTTGTGTGTTTGTGTGTGTGTGTACACACAAAAGAAAACCCCATCTTCTGAAGGGGAAAAGTACATTTCAATAAATCCTGACCCCCCCCCATCCACTGGCCCACAGTGATTTTACGGGTCCACATTAAAGAGCCTCCTCATTATTTAAATATATTTGAACGCTTGTTGCTATTGTCTTGCCACAGGATTAATTATCCAACATTCCTTATAAGACAGAGTGTCTTAATAATACGGAGTGCCTGGGAAGGGAAAAACACCCTCGCCAGCTCCGCTTCCCCAAATCCCAAGATATGAGTGTCTATTTCTTGTGAAACAGCTCCCCCTTACTTCTCCATCCCTCTGCTTCGGAAGGCACCACATTCCACCACGGACAGGGACTCTCGTCTCAGTGGGTTTGGTTTTTTTTTGAACAATCTTATTAACACACAGCACGGGTGAGCTCGGAAACCCACTAGGCCCACCCATGAGTGTTTAGAAACCTGCGACATTGTGGGGGTCTGGGTCACGGAGAAGAAAGCCCACCCACTTCCCTGCCCCCCGCCCTGAGCCCAGGGATGGTCAGTCCTAAAGGGAGGACCAATCCCCCCGGGGTGGGCAGGTGGGCAGGGGAGGGGGGGATGGGGGACGGCTGAAATACCATTTGGAGCTTTCCTGTCCCTGTTCCGAAAGCCCACTGCTGAGCGGGTGCCAAGCACCGCCAGGGCCAGGGGGCGTGGTGGCGACTGAGACCCCGCCCACATCGGCTACCAGGGCCAGGGGGCTGCTCAGCGCACGTGGCTTGAGAACCCACACCTGGAAGCCCTCCCACCAGGACAGACGTCCTCCGGAGGCCTGGGCACTGGACGGAGGAAGCTCTGCCCAGGGCCCCAGGAAGACACATTGTCCATGAAGCTGGCATGGGGGGTGGGGATGGAATCTGTGTTCACACCGCGAGGCCCACCCCTCCACCCAGGATCGTGGCCAAGACTCTGCCCTGCAAAGGCCTGGGCCTCAGCGCACCGGGGCCACATGCCCCAGGACACAGGGCAGGAGCCTGGCATGACCGCTTCCAGGTCAACCCAGAAAAGAATCTGAAGCAAGGAGTCCAGACAGGGAGCTCCCCAAGGGTGAGGCCTGCGTGCAGGTCACCTCTGGGGCCTTCCCCTAGGCCTGGCACAGAGAGGCCCTCAGTCAATATTTGCTGACCCATACTGAATGGGAAGCAGCCTCCCAGCTGTCCACGGGCCGGCCAGACGGAGCCAGGCCTCCCTGCCCACAGCCAGCTGCCTCGGGCAGGCCCTCCACCCACACCAAGCTTTGCTGACATAGGGAAGTGGGCACAGCCAGGCCCAGCGTGGTGAGGAGAGGCCTGGGCACTGAGACAGATCAGAGAATGGACACACATCGTCCCAACTTTCCAAGCCCCCAGTACTTTCCTAAGGACAGGATTAACACCACAGAGCATCCAGTTTCCCAGGAGAGGTGGCCAACGGCCCAGGCAAATATTTCTACAGAGGAAAACCTAACTCCAGCCAGGGATTTCTAACCCTGGAAGCCAAACCAAGACTCATTTTAAAGAATGCCTAAAAAACAAATTGACCATTCACTGCTTAAAGCAGATCAGTAGTTGAAAAGTTGTCACATATAATTAACACGTGAAATACTGGGGCTTTGCGGGGGCAGAGGAAGACACTGGAGATACAGCAGCCCTCCCGTGTACTAGGCTGGAGACCACCTACAGGCTCATTCGAGCCTTGCAACAATCTGAGGACGCATCACTGCCATCACCGTCATCCTCCAGTTTTCCGACGACACCCTAAGATTCAGAGAGGGGCAGGGACTTATCCAAGGTCACACAGCTGGGGGCCCTCCATCTCCCATGGGAGGGCTGCCCCCTGGAGAAACAGCATACACCACCCCCCAGCCTGGCACCGGGGTGCCTCTTGAAGTGCTGCCAGCAGCCTGCTCCGCCCCCTCAGCACCTTGGCCGAGGCCCGGGAGTCAAGCCGAGGCCCGGGAGTCAAGCCGGCTGCTTGTAGAGTCGGAGAGCCTTCTCCCTCACACCCGGTGAGCTGTCACTCATTCCCTCTGCCTCCAGGGACCTCCCATCCTCCGTGCAGACTGGGGAGGGACTCATGGCCGCCTTCATGTCCCGAGTCAGCATGCCTGCAGAGCTCTCAGCCTCCCTTGGTGGTCCCTGGACCCATCACACGGTCTCTTGGTCCTGTACCTGCTGTCTCCAGGGATCACATCCCTTGTCTCTGCATCCCAGTGCCCAGAACACAGAAGGGCCTGAAAAAGACCCTTCCCCTCCCTGGGCCTGGGTCTCTGGCTGCAGAGGGAGCCAGGCAGACAACTCCCCCACCCTCCACCGCAAACCCAGGGCCCCACAGCCCGAGTGCTCTGGGGCAGGTGTGGCCACTGCAAAGCTATGTCCAGGGAGAATCACGAGGCCTCCCCTGGTCCCTGTCCTCGGCCGTCCAATACTGCTGGGTCACTTGGACAGAACAGATGAAAGCTGCCTTCCCCAAGCCTCCAGCACGCCCAGGCACCAGGCTGGGCCCTTCCACACATCATCTCAATTAACTCTCCACTTCCTGGAGGAGGAAACTGAGGCTCAGAGATGGGAAAAAGTTTCCCGGCCACCGAGGGGGAAGGCAGCGGCTACTCCACTGCCCAGCAGCCCTGCTCTCATCCCTGAGGCCTCAGTAGGCAGAGCAGGCCTCGACGGCCAAGTGAGCAAGGACCCACCAAATGGTCCGCCCCCGCACATCTCACCGTCATGGGTGCAGTCAATTAATTACTCAGTTCAGTCGCTCAGTCGTGTCCGACTCTCTGTGACCCCATGGACTGCAGCTCGCCAGGCCTCCCTGTCTATCACCAACTCCCAGAGCTTATTTAAACTCAGTTCCATCGAGTCAGTGATGCCATCCAATCATCTCATCCTCTTTCGTCCCCTTCTCCTCCCACCTTCAATCTTTCCCAGCATCATGGATATAAACAGTGTGTAAACGGTGCAGACGTCCCAAGGCTCTGAGCTGGGGGGGGGCATGCAATTATAACAGGAGCCCTCCCAACACACACGCATTACACACCCATTACAGCACAGCAGGAAGCAAGCACCTCTGCCCCTGGAGACCTGATCAATCCTCTGTAGCACCCCCACCCCAGCGCCTCTCACCCCCACCTTTGGGCCAATGGACATGGCCAAAAGGTCCCGGGTACCACGCGGCCGCCCAGTCTTCCCAAGACCCTGCAGATGGAAAGGCTTCTTCCCTTGGTTGGGATCACCACCCTTGCGACCTCCAGGCCCTGCCCAGTCCTCAGAGTGTGGGCCCTCTAGGACCCCACTCAGTCCAAGCTAACCTGGAACAGAAACGGCTGCATCGGGCAGGATGGTGGGGTGTTCGGATAAAGGAGGGAGTGATAGTTCGGTCCTGGGCGGTTGCTGCAGACAGGATCCAAGCCTCAGCTGTGGGGTGGCCCCTGGGGAACTCTGGAGAACTAGCCATTCCCGGGGATCTGGGGGTGAAGGCTGCATGCTCCCTGGCACAGGACAGAGGCTGAGGCTTCGGTGAAGCCCCAGCTGGCCTGAGCTGAGAGCTCTGAGCTCCCCCTGTCTGCAGTGACATAAGGCATCTCAGGGCGTGGGGGCAAGGAGGCAGGTGGGGGACCCAGGACTTTGCCCCCCCTGGCATTTCATCCCAGCAGCACACAGGTAAGGGCTGCACGGAGACCCCTTTCCCCCCTGACACGGCTCCACACATGTCCAGCCAGTGCCCACCTTGACCCCTGAGCTGCTCACCCCAGAGCTGCTCAGTGCAGCCCCAGTGACGGGGCCAGGGCTGGGCAGCTGGGAGCCGGACATGGTCACATGCCTAACAAAGAGTCTTGACCCTTCTCCCTGAAAGGTGACTGCCTGCCTTCCTCGCATGAACCCGGGCAGAGGGAGAGCTTGAGCCCAAGTGGGGGAAGAAATGTTTCACACTAAACTGAGAGTTAACATCCTGGTCACTCCCTTGGGCCCCTGAAGGGGGTCATGAAGTACATTCCTTGTTCAAAAAGGTCAAAAATTTAAAAAAAAAAAAAAAACACCTTAATAAACTCACGAACTCATCCCCAGTAAGGCCACACGGGCAACATGAACATAGTCACTTGAAGTGAAGTCGCTCAGTCATATCCGACTCTTTGTGACCCTGTGGACTGTAGCCCACCAGGCTCCTCTGTCCATGGGATTTTCCAAGCAAGAGTATTGGAGTGGGTTGCCATTTCTTTCTCCAGGGGATCTTCCCAACCCAGGGATTGAACCCAGGTCTCCCGCATTGTAGGCAGACGTCTTTCTGTCTGAGCCACTAGGGAAGTACAAGTTACTTGGTTTGGGCCCTAACTTAAGCCCACGTGGTGTGACAGCTTCTCTTATCAAGAGTACCTGGGACAGGACAGGTGAGCCAGGCCCTAGACCTGTGGGCAGGTGTTCAGAAGATGTACCTCCATCAAATTACTTTTAAAGGGAGGATGAAATGATTGTTGCTTAATGAAATGTGATTTTTCATAGCAGCGGAAAGGGAGAATTAAAACAGGTCCTTGAAGGAACAGTGGGACTGTCCTGGGAAGGTGTGCGTGAATTCTGGGGCTGGTAACTTTGACTGGGCTTTATTCTCAGGCTTCTCTTCAGGGTAGTGTGGCCAGTGATTCTCCAGACCCCAAAAGTGAGAATCCGTGAACAACTCTAACACAGACACCAGGGCCAGCTAGGCCCACGGAGAGATCCCATTCACTCTGGGTGCCCCATCCAGGTTGCACACAGTCTGGGGAAATTCAAGGATTTTCCCCAAAGCCTGCACCAGCCACTTCTGACAACAGTTAGCTAAAAGCAGCCACCCTGCAAGGTGTCATCCACACAGACATCCAGGGAAAGGGGAAAAGTCAGTTCCTGCACCTCCTCTGTGCAGGCCCCACCCCAGAAACTTTACAAACCTCCACTTTCCAGAGGAGGAAAAGGAGCTCAAAGTATCTCTATGCAGTCCTGCCCCTTCGCAGCCCTTATAGAATGAGGTCAGGAATAAGTTAATAAGCAAACTGAGCGTAAGTGATAATGAGCAGAATTCACAGAAATCTATTGCCTCCAACCATCAAAAAAAAAAAAAAAAAAAACTAGCCCAACTACCTCTTAATCGTTGTGGAGCCATAAAGCCGGCCCCAAGGTCTTCCTTCAAACTCCTTTCCTTTGCGGAACAATTGCTGAAGGAACGTCAAGGTCACCCTGCGAGGGGAGCCCTTTACAGGAAGCAAGCCTGTAGGACGGGGGCTGCCTTAACACCTGAGGCTGGAGCTCTGGCAAGGGAGCACACGAGCCAGCCAGGTTCACCTGCCCGGAGCTGGAGCCACTGGGGTCCTTCACCGGATTCTCTCTCTAGGGACGAAGAAGCAGAACGACGTCTGGGGATGTGGAATAAGAGCACCAGGCCCCCCAGCACAAGATGGTTCTGACGGTACCATTTAGTGTGTGAATAATGTTTTGTCTGAACTTCTGCCGGCGTCAGTCTGAGAACCTGTCTCCACTTCTGTGTGCTAAAATGCCATCATGATCCGTCCCTGTGATATTCTCTGTTCCTTATCTCGGGGATGCTCAAACTACAAGTCGTGGAATGGCTGCTGTTTTTGCAAATAAAGTTCTATTGAAACAGTCACCCTCATCCAGTACGCATCATCCACGGCTGCTCTTGCCCTGTGATGGCAGAGCTGAGTAGCTGCAGCAGAGACGGTTGGGGCCCACAGAGCCTAAAATACCTACTATCTGGACCTTTATCTCAGATAAAGCCCTATCTTATCTAAAAAAAAAAAAAAAAGCCCTCTGATCAAGTCTCCCAGACCTGAAGTTGATGCAAAAATCTCTCTACCCTAAACCATTATGCTTCCTTTCATAAACGAATCAGAGCTCATCATGTCTCCCTTTTTGCCAAGGCTGCCAGGAAGCTCAGAACTAAAGTCTGTGCTCCACTGCAGTGTGGGTTACTGGAACAACCTTCCCCATCTCTCGAAGGTAGGACTCTTGTTGTTTCATCATCATTCTAACACTTCTGTACTGGTTTACTTAAAGTAAGAGACTCCATATTCCTTCATTATGGAAGCGGCTATGGTATAAATATTAAACAGAGAAAGAGCATGAGGACAGGAAGACTATGCAGCTCAGGGGTCCCTCTGCACCATGATAAGTCTTTGCAGAGACCCCATTCTCAGAATTCACCCAGGGAAGGGAGCCCCATTTCTTCCCTTTCAATCTCAACTTCCTCCAGCTGAGTCCTCTGGACCATGAAGCTGGGTGAGCTCCAGACACTTACTGTGGTCTCTTCAGTGCCCTACCAGCTTCTGACGGGCAAGACACTCATGCACTCAGACCTTCCTGGGCAGGGTCTGAGGGATAAGACCCGGAGACAGAAACACGAAACACAAAGACACAAACACAGTCCACACCTTGGGAGCCTCCCGCTCCTCCACACAAGGGTGCATGGTGAAGGGCTCAGTCCAGAGGTGTGTACCGAGTGCCGCCCAGAGGAGCCAATCCCGTCCCAGGGATGCGTCTCTGTGGGAGTAAGCAGGCTGCCCAGAGTGACTCCGGAGCTTGCCGGGCGGAGTGCTGCCAGGCCAAATGGCAGAGATACCCAGGGCCCAGAAAGGAGCCCCAGAGGCCAAGCTCAGACACTCCCCAACCACCACCAGGGCTGAACGATGGGGTTCTGGCCAAGCTCCAGCATCTCACGGCTCCACCTGGAAACCAGGTGCGTGGACGGGGTGACCCTGAGCTAAGGCCCTCACACCAATGTCACAGCAGCAGCCTTCGGAACACTCGAGTATTTCATCAAAGCTACAACAGGCGGCCTGGTACAAGGGGTGGAACCCAGTGGCAGCTCTGGGAGGTGAACTCCAGAGGCTCCAGAGAAGTTTACTTCCCCCTGGGTATCCCAGAGGGTCCCGACACTTAAAAGCAAGAGCTCAGGGTCCAGTCCCTTGACCTCCTAAGCAGTACAGTTTGAACCTGAGCTCAGCCAAGGCTGCCACCCCTTCCCCCTGCAGAAAAGCTCATAGGGTGTCGTGAGGGTGTTGGCCACAGACCCTGGGACTTCACTGAGCCCTGGATCCCAGGTGTGGACAGGGGCCTGCCCCCACAGAGGCCAGCGTCTCCAGGGCCACTATCCACCAATCACCACGTTGCTTACTCGGAGTTTATCAGGTGGTTGCTGCCACTGCTTGCTGGCAGGCTCTCCTATTTACACCTAGCTTTCTCAAGGTCTCCCCAAGTGCAGAGGTAATAAAAGAGCCATTCCTTCACAACACAGACAGAGAGACTAACCCAAGCAAAGCCTAGCAAGGGCTGCGTTTAACAAGAGGAGAGGGGCTTTGGGACTCCCTCTGGCTCGACTTGGGAATTCTGGTTAATAGCACTCGCCTGGGAAGTGACCTGCCCAGCTGCCTCCATCCCATCCAGGGAGGCTGGGGGCAGAGTCTCCACCCAGAATTCAGTCGGACTTGTTTGAGGCACTCCTGGCCCAGGGCACCATGGGCGCCATGAAGGGGTGTTCGCTGGAAGGACCACTCTGCTTGTCCACCCACTCGTCCCCCAGACCTCAGCAGGCCCCTTCAGTGAGCCAGGCAGGATGCTCACGTCGGAGAGGCAGAAGTGACTGAGTGGTCCCTGCCTCAGTCTTGAGGCGGAGGGGCGGAGGGGGGAGATGGGACGCACAGCAGGAACCTACACCGCAGCCAGCAGCCAGGCCAGGACACCCAAGAGGCGAGAAGGAGCGGCTCCCTGCAGGCAGAGAGCAGAGACAGCTGCACGGGCGGGAGGCGGCTTCCAGCCAGGTCTGAGCGAGTGAGCGAGTGAGTGTGTGTATGCTCTCAGTCATGTCCAACTCTTTGCAGTCCCAGGGACTGCAGCCCGCCAGGCTCCTCTGTCCAAGGGAGTCTCCAGGCAAGAAGACTGGAGTGGGTTGCCACGCCCTCCTCCCGGGGATGTCCCCGACACAGGGCTTGAACTGGTGTCTCTTGTGTCTCCTGCGTTGGCAGGCAGATTCTGTACTACGTCTAGAGGGAGAGAAAGAGGGCTGGGGCCCTAGAAACCTGCGACAAGCCTCCCTCTGCTGCTGCTTCATACCCTTGTGATTCTACAGGAGATCCTCAACCCATCTGAGCCTCAGTTTCCACATCTGTAAGATGGGAGTGGCCACCCCATCTCAGGGAGGCTATGATGAGGATTCAAGAGGTAAAGGGTTGGAAAGATGGGCCCCACAGGGCCCCCATGTCTCTCAGCTCACATTCCTACTGGACCCCAAAACTCTTCTTGTTGATCAAAACACAGCCTCCGCTGACATCAGCAGGGAATTCTCAGGCAACTGAAGAACAGGCCATGGCTCTGGGGTGGAAACCCCTGGAGACCACGGAGGCCATGTGACAGAACAAGCCAAGTCCCAAACCAGGATCAGGTCAGCGGGAGGGCCTCCCCAGCCCGCAGCAGCTGTGACGAGCAGCAGAGAGAAGCAGGCAGCCGCACTCCCGCACCCGCCCCCTAAGGCTCACGATAATCTCAATCAGGGACTGGCGAACACAGGTCCCTAGGTGCCGGGTGGGGGGTATCCTCGGCCTCGGGTGGACCAGCGCCCACTTCTCCAGGCAGCCGAGTCAGAGCAAGACCCGGGAGAGCAAGGTGGGGCCAGGACGCCAATAAGCTCAATGAGCTCACCTGCAGCTCAGCAGAGAGGCCTGGGATTGAACTGGCTGGGTCCACCGTCCTCTCTGCCTCTCGGTCAGTGCCCTTCAGAACACTCGAGTATTTTATCAAACGAAGCTACAACAGGCGGCCTGGTGCAAGGCGTGGAGCCCAGCGGCAGCTCTGGGAGGTGGGAAGAAAGGCCAGGCCTTTCCATCTCTGCATGTTGACCGCATCGCTGCCCCAGAGCGTCAGACTGGCCCTAACACACGCCAGCCCACAGCAGGGCAGCCATCATCTTTACAACTACATTTAAGCCAAGGCCTCTCAACTACCTCCCCCAAGGTGTCCAATGAACCCAGAAAGACCCACAAGACCCAGAGGTTCCCCTCAAGCAATGAGGAAATGGGGCAAGGTGTGTCTCCTCTCCTATCATATTCCCTCACAGCAAAGTCATGCCAGGGTGGAAATGAAATTTCAACTTCTGGGCTGATGTGGTCGACTAGTAGTGACTGCCCTTCCAGGCCCAGGCCCAAAGGAGAGAGGTGCTATGATTGACTAGTAATGTCTGCCATGGGTACAGCAAGGGGCAATGGAGACATACGTGCTATATATACACCTGATCTTAACACATCTCTGGACAACAGCATTCCTTCCGGGAGAAATAAACACAGACACAACACGGATTATAGAAAATAGGAAAGCTGGGACAGTTGGTCCAGAAGAATGGCCAAGACCAGGGAGGGGAGGAAGAAGAGTTGCCTAAAATTTCCATAAATCTCTGAACGACTGTGGTTCAGTCGCTCAGTCATGTCCAACTCTTTGTGACCCTATGGACTGCAGCATGCCAGGCTTCCCTGTCCATCACCAACTCCCAGAGCTTGCTCAAGCCCATGTCCATTGAATCAGTGATGCCCTCCAACCACCTTGTCCTCTGTTCGCCCCTTCTTCTCCTGCCTTCAATCTTTCCCAGCATCAGAGTCTCTTCGCATCAGCTGGCCAAAGTATTGGAGCTTCAGCTTCAGCATCAGTCCTTCCAATGAATATTCAGGACTGATTTCCTTTAGAATGGACTGGTTGGATCTCCTTGCAGTCCAAGGGACTCTCAAGAGTCTTCTCCAACACCACAGTTCAAAGGCATCAATTCTAAACTTTACCAGCCAACAATAAACACAAGGCCACAGGTTTTCTAGTACATCTTGCTTGTAGAGGTGTTTACCGAGAAGGTTTTCTCCACGGAGAAATAACGGAGAATAGATCTCTCTGCTCAGCTAGCCACCTCCCTGGCTTCAGCCCCTTCACTCTGGGTCTGGAACAGGCTCCCAGAGGATCCAAGCAGCTTGCACCCAAGGACCAAGAAACCACCATCCTGAGAACTGGGCTCATGGCAAAGTGCAGAGGGCCTCTCAAGGGTAGAGACACAGGCAGCAAAACTGGGAAGCTGGCAGAGGGAAGGGGCTCCCAAGCAGGGTACTGAGGATACAGCTTGCCAAGTGGCCTGAGGAGGTCCAGGCGAGCCCCTCAGAGCAGCTCACACTGGTCCAGCAGGGACACTTGGGTACTCCAAAGCCTGGGGTCTCCACACACAGCATGGGGGCGGATGCCGGGGCAGGGGTCCAGCCGTCATCACCACGCCCTCCCTCAGCCCAGCTACCCCCAGCTCAGGTCACTGTGGAGAAGGAGAAGACACCTTCTCCTGTACCGACAATCACAATGATAGTCCTAGGAGGATGGGCAAAGGTGCCCTTCCTGGGGCCTCAGTGCCAGGCCCCGTGCTAAGTGCCGTGCACACACTGGAACCTAGGTAACTCCCTCACCTCCATTCAGTAAGTGAGGAAACCCAGGCTGCAAGACCGAGGTAAAGGGCCACCATCACCCAGTTAGCAAGGGGCAGAGCTGGGACAAGCCCACGCCTGGAGACACCCCAGTGGGGCTCTCTGCTCACCCAGCTCTGCCCCTAAAAGCACCAGCAGGGTGGCCAGCGTGCACTAGGAGAGAAAGATCCAGGGTCCCCAAGAGGGCCTGCGGTCATGCTCGAGGGCATCATCTGGGCACCTCACTCCCTCTTGGTCCTGTGCTTGTCTCACTGCTCCCCGGCCCCTCGCAGAGCACCAGAGAAGCTGGCCACGGGTCCTGGTCCTCAGGGTGGAGAGTGGACGCACCATTCATGCACACATATGCATCCACACATGCACACACACAGACATGCACACACGCGGGTACACGTACATATATGCTTATGTGTACATGCCTGCACACACACATGCCTCCTTCTGGATACTCAAGTCCACAGCCCTTACTCCCCAGGGTGACTTTGCTAACATAAATAGACCTGCTGCTTTGGGTCCAGAGGCCCTAACATGCTAGCGCATCTCCAGCCCAGAGGTTCTCTTCAAACACTAACCCACCATTGCGTCCTCCGCCGCAGGTACCTCCATTCTAAACCCTTGTTTATTTTCTGGGAAATGTAATGGAGAAACAACCTGCTTTTCCAGCCTGTGCCTCTCATGGTCTACGTTTCTTCTTACTCATAAAAACAGGAAACTTCAACTTCAGAGAAGTAAATGAACTTGAACCTGTGCCCACTCTCACTCCACCACATACATCCCCCAAAAGATGTGATGATTCCAAACTTAAGAAACCACACTCCATGTCCAATGCCAAAGCAAGAATCTTCCCCTATCCTGGTCACTGACTTCTCGTCCATCTCCCCGATCCCCTTCCATCTCGGTCTTTCTCAGATGTGTCCCAAAGTACTGTCCTCATACCCGGGGGTTCACCTGAGCAGCGGGCGTGCTGGAGCACCTTGCAGAATAAAGGGAAGCAGAAGCAGAATGGACCCCTCACACACACAAAAAAAGACTAAATTTTCAAAAAATCAAATGGTGCACCCAAGCCAGAGAAACGCAACTCCAGGCTGGTCTGACAGCAGCATCCTTCAGGGCTCAAATCTCAGGTTTCTTCAATATGCAAGGCTGCGGTTTCCCGGCCCAGGCCCAGCCGAGACTCCCCAGGGGACCCCACCTCCCTCCCTCCCTGCTCCCACAAGCTACATGTGGGGCTGGAGGCCAGCCCGCCTATTGTCTGGGCCCCTGGTGAGAGGGTGAGCAGGTGGGCAGCACAGGAGACCACAGCCCAGGGAGCTAACCCCGCTCACTGCATTCTCCATCCTTCCCGCCTGCCTTGGTTTTGCTCCCCCAAAGTAGGGTGCAGACAAGAAGTCTCTGGGTCCACCCCTTCCCTCCAGGGACACCTCTCCACCTGGATTTAGGACTTAAGACACTGGAAGTTCCCAGGAAAGATATACCAAATCCAAAGGCCAATTTCTTGTTTGCTGTCTCTTTTTTATTTAAGGCTGCACTTGGAAACTTGCATGATCTTACTTCCCCAATCAGGGCTCAAACCCAGGATCCAGCGGTGAAAGAGCAGAGTCCTACCCACTGGACCACCAGGAAATTCCCAAGACCAGTTTCTTAGAGGGAACAAAACCTAGCCTAGTTTCTGCACCCCCCACCTGAGCAGGAAACACACGAGGGAGAGGGGACCCTGAGATTCTGTGCCGGGGCCAGGCCCAGAGCGGGAAGCCCACTGCACCCCATGCCCATCTGCTTCCAATTCACATAAGCAGACAAGATAGGGAATCTTTTCAACTGGACATTAATCATTGGCAGCAATTAGATCCCCGAGACCTCGCAGAGGGTGTGCAATGAGCCCAGGAACGCAGGAGGCCCTGGAGGGCTGAACAGCAGGGCCGCGCCAACCTAGGTGTGCCCACACCCAGGGAAAGAGGGGCCCTGGGTCTGCTCCGCTCAGGTGCCGCCTGCAAAGCCCCGACTGTGATCAGATGGCAGAGGGCTGCGATGCAGAACGCCTGGCAGATTATTCAGCAATAAGGTGTAATTGAAAGGATTAACGTGAATGTGAGGTTTCCCTTCCAAAAATTCGAGGAACGCCAAAGCAACTCTCATCTGGGCTGGTATGACTCATGATTTAATAGAGGAACTTAATTTTCACTTCTGAGGAATCTGGGCTCCGGGAAACATTGTCTACGAAACACTCATTTTGCTCTGCTGACAACAAGTACCGCCACCTCGAGAGTAAAAATAAAGATTTCCCCAGCCGGCGCCCCCCCAGCCTCCCCGTCTCCCAGAATCCACCATCAGCCACCGGCTGGACCCTCCATGGGCCTGGGCAGAGGCCAGCGTGTCAGAGGAAAGGGTGCGGTCTGAGGTCCACCAGGCAGGTCCTAACTCGATGGGGTGGCAGGGACCAAGCCCTTCCCGTCTCGGAGGCACTGCTCAGGCTGGCCCGCCCGGAGGCGCCTGGCAACACCGCACAGGGAGGGCCCCCGGCCCAGCGCCCCATGTGGGCAGGACGTGAGGCTGCCCACCAGCACGACGGGCACAAGGGCATCTTCCTCCTAATGCCCGAAGGCTCCAGAGGCAGCAGCTCCCGGCGCTTCCTGAAGATGGAAGGAGCATCGTCCTCCCAGCAGCACCGGCTCCCAGGAGACAGAGCCCCAAACCCCCCCCCCGCCCCCCCCCACTGCCTGATGCTGGTCCTCACACCCAACAGGGGCCAATGCGACCAGGGATCCGAGGTCAGAGGAACCTGTCACCACCCACCAGCTGCCTAGTTAGTGGAGATGGGATTCCCCACCTCCATGACCAGAAGCTGGAGAAACGCCCAACCCCTCCCTCCTGGCTCAGTCCCTGTGCCCACACCCACAACGTCCCTGCCTCCCAGGGACCCTCCAGACCGGCCCAACTCCGTTCCAGATTCCAATGAGCGTTGAATTTTACGGAAAAACTGGACCCATGGTGAGCATCTGGGGTGCAGATTTCTGCAAACAGCGGTACCTGGCAGGCCCTTGTCATCCTGCCTCTTTACCATCCCAGCTGCATTTTCTTATTTACATGGTCTCAGCAGGGGCCCGTGCCCACAGCTTCTAGCTGAGGGATGGTTCCTGAAGGGGAGGAGGGATCAAGGGAGTTGGCTTGAGGCCACAGCACCCGAGTACCACCATCACACCATGGAAGGGCCCCGAGTACCACCATCACACCAAGGAAGGGCCCCGAGTACCACCATCACACCAAGGAAGAGCCCCGCAGGTGAGAATTTCCCATCAAGTATGACTAGACACAGGGTGCTCCAAGATAGCACAGATCCTCAGATACTCACTGCCGCATCCTGGCAGCTCTGCCACCTGGCCAGTTGTAGCCAGGGTCCCTTCTCTATGCTGTGCACCAATCACCGAGGTTTCCACAGGACCCAACAGAAACCCCTGCCCCGACCTCGCAATGGAGAACAGATACCCAGATCCCCTCGCCAACTCTTGCCCACCTCTGCTCAGGCCAGGGTAGAGGCATTCATTTATAAGTTGCCGATAATGTCACCCACCACTCACCCAAATGTGTCACTTACATCCCATTAGACTGTAATTATTTTTTAATTAAAACTAAGAAAACTGGCATGCCTGTGCCGACTTTATGCATCTGTTATGGGTTAAAATAGCTTTTAAAAAATGTTTCGGAGACCGCAGTCTATTGTGGCCACGGCCTCTGCCAAGGAAAACGCAAGCTTGCTTATTTTCTCCGTGGGGCGCAAGAGCGCCTGTGTGCGCCGGAACAGAATCGGCTGGCCGTGAAAAGAATTCTAAATAAAACACAAACATGGAATTTGGCAACGCCACAGAAGCAAGCTTAAGACTAATTCCAGCATGCGGACGGCTCTCACATAGTAAGTCTGGCTCCAGCATAAATGAAACCAGGCACTGTAAAATACCAAGCAAGTTGGAGTCTCAACTTAAAGAGACAGAACGCTGGTTCCAGGTATAAAAGCTTATTAAGCTGGGCTCGCGCTGGCTCCATAAATCCATAGGTTATTAGCTGTTTGCTTTCAGCCAATGCCTCCTTTCAGAGATGCATATGAGGAGAGAGAGAAAGAGAGAGAACAAGAAATGAAAACCATCGCTTTGCACTTGACTTTTAGTGCAGCGGTTCTGGAAATACTGTGTTCATTATCTCGATTAGAGGAGAGAGATTATCAGACCTCAAATACACACAGACTCAAACGGGAAGGGGAGACGCAGGAGGGACTGAGCGATGCAAGGGAAGAGTGCCCGTTGCACTGGAAACCAGAGACCACGGGGGGCGGGACTCCACCCCCGCGGGGGGGACGGGGGGGGGGGGGGGCTTCGGCAGCGGGGGCTCGC